>NC_052167.1:28281722-28326722 GCF_902713615.1 Scyliorhinus canicula
GCTATATTAGCCGCCCAGTAGTAGTTGCAGAGGTTCAGCAGCGCCAACCCCCCCCCCCCCCCCACCCCGACTGCGCTCCAGCAACACTTTCTTCACTCGCATGGTTTTACCCGCCCACACAAAGCCCAAAATCACCTTATTTACCGGCTTGAAAAAGGCCTTACGGATGAAGATGGGAAGGCACTGAAAGTCAATCAGAAATCTGGGGAGGACCGTCATTTTTACGGTCTGTATCCTCCCCGCCAGTGATAGCGGGAGCATGTCCCATCTCTTAAAGTCCCCTTCCATTGTTCTACCAACCGGGATCGGTTTAACTTGTGCAGTGCCTCCCATTCCTGGGCCATCTGGATTCCCAGATACCGAAAGCTCTTCCCTACCATTCTAAGCGGCAGCTCTCCCAGTCTCTTCCCCTGTCCTCTTGCCTGGATCGCAAACATTTCGCTTTTCCCCACGTTCAATTTATACCCTGAAAAGATTGCCTACTTCCCCCGACCCCTCCAACAGGTCCGAAATGTACAGGGGCAGGTCATCTGCGTAGAGTGAGACCTGGTGCTCCACGCCACGCCCCACCCCCCTCCGAACCAGCCCTTCCCAGTTCCTAGAGGCTCTTAACGCCATGGCCACAGGGAGAGGGGGCACCCTTGCCTTGTCCTTTGTGCAGTTTAAAATGCCCCGACCTCAGCTGGTTCATACGCATACAGGCTACTGGTACCTGATAGAGCAACCGCACCCAGTCAATGAAGCCCTCACCAAACCCAAACCTTCCCAGCGCCTCCCACTCCAACCAATCAAAAGCCTTCTCCGCATCCATCGCCACCACCACCTCCGCCTCCTCTCCTTCTGAGGGCATCATAATAACATTGAGCAGCCTTCGAACATTGGCCTTAAGTTGCCTGCCCCTTAACAAATCCCGTCTGGTCTTCCCCTACCACCCCCGGGACACACTCCTCTATCCTTGTGGCCAGCAGTTTGGCATCCACATTCAGTAGAGAAATCGGCCTGTATGACCGTCATTGCTCCGGATCCTTCTCCCGTTTCAGGATCAGTGAAATCGTGGCCTGCGACATTATTGGGGGGAGGATTCCCTTCTCTCTTGCCTCATTAAATGTCCTCACCAGCAGTGGGCTCAATATCTCTGAAAACATCTTATAGAATTCCACCGGGTAGCCGTCAGGCCCCCGGGGTCTTGCCCGACTGCATGCCCTCCAACCCCTTGATTATTTCCTCAATCTCAATTGGGGCTCCCAGCCCTTCCACCAGGTCCTCCTCCACCCTCTGGAGCCTCAACTGATCTAGAAACTGCCTCATCTCCTCCACCCCAGCCGGGGGTTCTGACTCATATAATTTACAATAGAAGTCCTTAAACACCTCGTTCACCCCCGCTGGGTCCAGGGCAGTGTTGCCGTCTCTACTCTTTACCTATCTCCCCAGCCGCCATTCTTTTCCTGAGCTGGTGCGCCAACATTCTGCTTGCCTTTTCCCCGTACTCACAGATCGCGCGTCCGTGGCCTCCGAGTATCTCCTGTCCAGCTGGAGTGTCTCCCCCACTAACCTGCCCCTCTCAGCCCGTTCTGCCTTTTCTCTGTGGGCCCGTATCGAGATTAATTCCCCTCTGACCACTGCCTTCAAAGCTTCCCAGGCCGTCCCTGCAGAGACTGGGACAGTCCCTGTATGATTTGCTTCCAGATAGTTCTGGATGGACTTGTTAACCTGCCCACAGATCGCTTCGTCCGCTAGCAGCCCCACATCCAGCCTCCACAGCGGGCGTTGTCCTCTCTCCACACTAACCCAAAGATCCACCCAGTGCGGGGCATGATCTGACACTGTGGTTGCCGAATACTCAGTATCCACCACCTCAGTATTAGCGCCCCACTGTGCTTCCGGGAGTCAGCTGACCAGGGGTGGTTATTTGTTAGAGGAGATATGAGTCACTCAGAGAATTTGGACTGTCTCTATCAGAATTCAGGGCTGGATTCTCCTTTTTTCAGGCTATATCCTGCTGCCAGAATGGGAACCGTGGCATTTTATCCTCCGTTTTGTGGGGGGGTGGGGTGGGGGGGGGGGGGGGGGGGGGATTGGCATGCCGGCAGCGGAGAGCAACTGGCTCTAGCTTCCGATACAGCCGGAGAATTGCCGGGTCTGTGGCCGCGAGTGCCCACGCCGGCGACCTACCGCGGCCGCGCTGTGCAACACGGCGCCGGCCGCTCACGGACCCGGCCCGCAAAATTGTGCCCCCCCCCCCCCCCCACCTCTTTGCCCAGGCTCGCGGCCCCCGGACCACCCTCCAACAATGCCCCCAGCCCCTGCCAAAGTCCCCCCTGCCCAGGGATCGGCTCCCCCACCCACTGTGGCAGCGCTGGAGTGTGTCCGCGCTCACCGCGCCCAGTTCCCGACAAGAAATGGCGCAGGCGACTGACGCTGTCGGTAACTTGGCCGGTCGAGGGTGGGGCGTCGGGCATTGGCCCCAGGTAACATCCTGAGGCCGTCGATACGGCATGGGGGGAGGCGCCGCTTTGGAGGGGGCGGAGCATCATGAAAGCGGCGCCGCCCCGATTTCATCACCAACAGGGATTCTCCGGCCGAACGCCAGAGACCAGAGAATGCCGCCCCAATCTTTTATTCCGAAGTCAGCCAAAGTCTCTGAGCTGCACGTTGAGAGCGTTGCACAAGTCAAAGTGTTAATAGTGACAGGATGTAACAGGTGCTGTGTGTCTGAATGCACTTGCCTTATCTTGTCGTAGATGTGTGAGTTAAAACTGCTGATGTTTGATGCTTGATAAAGGTTGCTTGATTTGACTATCACAGTTGCTAAACATATTCTACTATTTATTGGCTGGAAATCACTAGGAATTTGCATGGTTAGAATGGGGCATGACTGGCGCTGGGAAACATAGTGCCCTTTCAGTGCAGAAGGCGGCCATTTGGCCCATCGAGTCTGCACCGACCCTCTGATAGAGCACCCCACCCAGACTCACTCCCCCACCTTATTCCCATAAACAAGTAACCCCACTTAACCTTGAGACACTCAGGGGCAATTTAACATGGGCCAATGCACCTAACCTGCACATCTTTGGTTGTGGGAGGAAACCGGAGCACCCGGAGGAAACCCTGGCAAACTCCACACGGACAGACACATAAGGCACGGTAGCTCAGTGGTTAGCACTGTTGTTTCACAGCGCCAGGGTCCCGGGTTCGATTCCCGGCTTGGGTCACTGTCTGTGTGGAGTCTGTACGTCCTCCCCGTGCCTGCGTGGGTTTCCTCCGGGGGCTCCGGTTTCCTCCCACAAGTCCCGAAAGACGTGCGTGTTAGGTGAATTGGACACTCTGAATTCTCCCTCCGTGTACCCGAACAGGCGCCGGAATGTGGCGACTAGGGACTTTTCACAGTAACTTCATTGCAGTGTTAGTGTACGCCTACTCGTGACACTAATAAAGATTATTATAAAACCCGGGTCCCTGGTGCTGTGAGGCGGCAGTGCTAATCACTGTGCCACCATTAATAGTGAAAAAAAAAGATTCCTGGCTTTACACCGAGAGAGTTGTGATTAGCGGCAGGTTTCCCTGGGTAGTTTGCACCAACCCGCCGAATTTAAAACTGTTCCCTCATTGCACTGAATGAGCATTCTCCTGTCTGACTCTGAGCATTCTGGGTGGAATCCCCCCCCCCCCCCCCCCCCCCACTGGCAGAAGCGTGTGGTGGGCAGGGGAGCCGGGTTTGGCAGTGGGCCAAAATCAGTTTCCCGATGTCGGGAAATTAGTTTGGCACCTCATTGCGGCTTAAAGTCGGATTGATTGCCCCGCGGGGCTGCGTCGAGGACCCCATTTGCACCCCATGAATTCTCGCTGGAGGCCCAACACAGCGGACTCCCCGCTGAACTTAGCGGCCCCGCCGGCAGCAATCTCGAACGTTCACTTTCACGGCCTGCTCAACCTCGCCCCTCGTACCACCAGTCAGCACCCCCCCCCCCCCCCCCCCCCCCCCCCCTCCTCAAAGGGGAAAGCAGCCTGTGGTCATCTGGGACTGTGGTGACTTTACCTTTAGAATTAGAACATAGAACAGTACAGCACAGAACAGGCCCTTCGGCCCTCGATGTTGTGCCGAGCAATGATCACCCTACTCAAACCCACGTATCCACCCTATACCCGTAACCCAACAACCCCCCCCCCTTAACCTTACTTTTTAGGACACTAAGGGCAATTTAGCATGGCCAATCCACCTAACCCGCACATCTTTAGACTGTGGGAGGAAACCGGAGCACCCGGAGGAAACCCACGCACACACGGGGAGGACGTGCAGACTCCGCACAGACAGGGACCCAAGCCGGGAATCGAACCTGGGACCCTGGAGCTGTGAAGCATTTATGCTAGCCACCATGCTGCCGTGCTGCCCCCACTCTGCAGAAGTGGTGTGCATGAGCGAGGGAGACTTTATCCTGGACTTTGCGGTCGGTAGATGCTGCTTTCGCCTTCACTGAGTGATATTGGCTGGCTGTAGCACAGACTGGGCTGGGCTCAGGGGAGTGGGTCAGAATGAGGTAGGAGTCAAGGGGGGACAGTGGCAAAGTGAATGGCTATCGGACATTGGCGACTCCAGGGTAACGTTGGGACGGGCAGCCTCCTGCCCATCACACCGCAGGATTCAGTACGCCGCTCGGGGCTGCAAAATGAATGAACTGAGCAGTAAAAGGCCTCGAGTGGTCAGTCACTCAGCCCTCCAGCTGAACTCACCCCAACCTCTACTCCCGACAACGGGCCTAGTCTCCAGAATGGAAGATTCCCTGCCGTACCCCCCCCCCCCCCCTCTCCAGGAGCTGAGTACAGAGATAAAGGCTGATGTTCGAATGCAGGACTGAGGGAAGGCTGCATTGTCGGAGGTGCCACCACTCAGCTGAGCCATTATCTGTTCGACATAAACCACCCCGGGAGGCTGGTATGGAGAGTTATTCCCGGTGGCCTGGCCAGCCTTTTATCCCTCAGTCATCATCACTGAAAACAGAGATCGTTTATTCGTTATCGCTTCCCTGTTTGTGGGAGTTCGCTGTGTGAACGCTGGCTGCCTGACTTCCTATGTTGTAAATGTGTCGGGTCATCCTGAGGTCAGGGAAGGGAATGGACGGCCGAGGGGGTTTTGGGGGACTGAGGGGTTGAGGGAGGGGCCGAGGGGGTTTGGGAGGGGCCGAGGGGGTTTACAGAGGGGCCGAGGGGGTTTGGGGAGGGGGGGCAGGGGGGGGGCTTAGGGAGGGGCCGAGGGGGTTCAGGGAGGAGCTGAGAGGTTTGGGGAGAGGTTGAGGGAGGGGCTGAGGGGTTTAGAGAGGGGCCAAAGGGGTTCAGGGAGAGGTTGAGGGAGGGGCTGATGGGATTGAGGGAGGTGAGAGGGTTGAGGGTTTGGGGAGAGTCCGAAAGGTTTAGGGAGGGGCTGAGGAAGTTGAGGGAGGGGCTGTGGGGGTTGAGGGGTTTGAGGGAGGGGCCGAGGGGGTTGAGGGAGGGGCCGAGGGGGTTGAGGGAGGGGCCGAGGGGGTTGAGGGAGGGGCCGAGGGGGTTGAAGGAGGGGCCAAGGGGGTTGAGAGAGGAGCCAAGGGGGTTGAGGGAGGAGTTGAGGGGTTTGGAGTGTGGCCGAGGGGGTTTGGGGAGTGGCCGAGGCAGTTTGGGGAGTGGCTGAGGGGGTTTAGGGAGGGTCCGGGGAGGGTCCGAAGGGGTTTTGCGAGGGTCCGAGGGGGTTGAGGGAGGACCTGAGGGGGTTGAGGGAGGAGCTGAGGGGGTTGAGGGAGGCGCTGAGGGGGTTGAGGGAGGAGTTGAGGGGTTTGGGGTGTGGCCGAGGCGGTTTGGGGAGTGGCCGAGGCGGTTTTAGGGAGGGTCTGGGGAGGGCCCGAAGGGGTTTAGCGAGGGTCCGAGGGGGTTTAGGGAGGTGCTGAGGGGTTTGGAGAGAGGTTGGGGGAGTTTAGAGTGGGGCCGAGGGGGTTTGGGGAGTGGCCGAGGGGGTTTAGGGAGGTGCTGAGGGGGTTGAGGGAGGAGTTGAGGGGTTTGGGGTGTGGCCGAGGGGGTTTAGGGAGGTGCTGAGGGGTTTGGAGAGAGGTTGGGGGAGTTTAGGGTGGGGCCGAGGAGTTTAGATTGAGGGAAGAGCAAAGGTGTTTATGGTTAATCTGTCGAGGTCCAGGAGGAAGGAGGCTGAGCCGAGGCCGAGTGAATTGAGGCTGTGGAGGGATTTAAATAAAAGAAATGGAGGCATAGACTATTTTCTAAATGGGGAAACGCTTAGGAAATCAGAAGCACAAAGGGACTTGAGAGTCTTTGTTCAAGATTCTCATAAGGTTAACGTGCAGGTTCAGTCGGCAGTTAGGAAGCCAAATGCAATGTTAGCATTCATGTCGAGAGGGCTAGAATACAAGACCAGGGATGGATTTCTGAGGCTGCATAAGGCCCCATTTGGTTTGCGAGGGGTCTCATTAAAGCTGCGTTGCACAGGAGTGACTGGATGGAGTGGAGCTGAGAAAAATATCTCAGCCATGATTGAATGGTGGAGCAGACTCGATGGGCCGAGTGACCTAATTCTGCTATATGCCTTATGATCTTTTGGTCTTATAACCTAAAACCTTCTACACTTCCGGGGTCCGTATCCCTCTATTCCCATCCTATTCGTGTATTTGTCAAGATGCCCCTTAAACGTCACTATCGTCCCTGCTTCCACCACCTCCTCCGGCAGCGAGTTCCAGGCACCCACTACCCTCTGTGTAAAAAAACTTGCCTCGTACATCTCCTCTAAACCTTGCCCCTCGTACCTTAAATCTATGCCCCCCTACGTCCCCGAGGCTCTCCACTGGCATTGAGCAATTCGTAAGTTCGCCCTTCCTGTGAAAGTGAACGCACTCCATTAGCTGCTTCAAAGGACAACATGCTGGAACTCTGACCACCCGCGAGCGGGTCAAGGGCGGTCGGGTTAATGTTTCAAATCTCTCCATCAGCTCGACAACTCTGGCTTCAGACATTCCTGCAGGTTCAATCACATGGCTTTGACCGTGTGACATCTGACCATGTGATGCCTGACCACATGCCACCTGATCATGTGACTTCTACAATCATTACGTAATTTATCCCACAAAGCTTGGGCCCAGGTCTGAGGTTGAGTATTTTTGCTCGTGGCAGCTTCTGTAACTTATTAAAACAGCCCTGACAACTAAACCGCAAGGTTCCCATTAAAACTTTCGTTAATGCAATAATGCACTGTGCTGTAACTGCTAGTCAGAATTGCAATAGCCGATAACCTAGAACCTCTGATTTTCGCATTGAAACGTCATCCAGAAACCCTGAATTCAGATTCCCCAGTCGAAGGCCCCTTTAACAGACCCAATCCGTCTCCCTGCCTCCTTGGACTCTGGTTTCAATTCCAGTTCCAGTTCCAATCGCTGGCTTTGAGGGTTCAATTCCCGTGACAGCCTCCCCGCACAGGCGCCGGAATGTGGCGACTAGGGGCTTTTCACAGTAACTTCATTTGAAGCCTACTTGTGACAATAAGCGATTTTCATTTCATTTCATTTCATGTGAAGGTGGTGACTCTGAAACATAGAAACAGGAGGAGGCCATTCGGCCCTTCGAGCGTGCTCCGCCATTCATTAAGCTTGCAGATGATACAAAGATCTGTAGAGGGACAGGTAATATTGAGGAAGCAAGGGGGCTGCAGAAGGACTTGGACAAGCTAGGAGAGTGGGCAATGAAGTGGCAAATGGAATACAATGTGGAAAAGTGTGAGGTTATGCACTTTGGATGGAGGAATTTAGGCAGAGACTATTTTCTAAATGGGGAAATGCTTAGGATATCAGAAGCACAAAGGGACTTGGGAGTCCTTGTTCACGATTCTCTTAAGGTTAATGTGTAGGTTCAGTCGGCAGTTAGGAAGCCAAATACAATGTTAGCATTCATGTCAAGAGGGCTAGAATACAAGACCAGGGATGGACTTGTGAGGCTGTTTAAAGCTCTGGTCAGACCCCATTTGGAGTATTGTGAGCAGTTTTGGGCCCCGTATCTAAGGAAGGATGTACTGGGGCCTTGGAAAGGGTCCAGAGGAGGTTCACAAGAATGATCCCTGGAATGAAGAACTTGTCGTATGAGGAACGGTTGAGGACTCTGGGTCTGTACTCGTTGGAGTTTAGAAGGATGAGGGGGGATCTTATTGAAACCTACAGGATACTGAGAGGCCTGGATAGAGTGAACGTGGAGAGGAGGTTCCCACTAGTAGGAGAAACTTGAACCAGAGGGCACCATCTCAGACTGAAGGGACGATCCTTTAAAACAGAGATGAGGAGGAATTTCTTCAGCCAGAGGGTGGTGAATCTGTGGAACTCTTTGCCGCAGAAGGCTGTGGAGGCCAAATCACTGAGTGTCTTTAAGACAGAGATAGATAGGTTCTTGATTAATAAGGGGATCAGGGGTTATGGAGAAAAGGCAGGAGAATGGGGATGAGAAAAATATCAGCCATGATTGAGTGGTGGAGCAGACTCGATGGGCCGAGTGGCCTAATTCTGCTCCTGTGTCTTATGGTCTTATTATGATCATGGCTGATCATCAAGTTCAATACCCTGATCCCGCCTTCCACCCATACCCATTTCTCTCTTTAGCCCCAAGAGCTGTATCTAATCCCTTCATAGAAACCCTACTGTGCAGAAGGAGGCCATTTGGCCCATCGACCCTTGGAAAAACCACCTTACCATGCCCAACCCTATCCCAGTAACCCCACCTTTTGGCACTTAAGGGGCAATTTATCACGGCCAATCCACCTAACCTGCAAATCTATGGACTGTGGGAGGAAACCGGAGCACCCGTAGGAAACCCACGCAGACACGGGGAGAAAGTGCTGACTCCGCACAGACAGTCACCCGAGGCCGGAATCGCACCAGAGTCCCTGGTGCTGTGAGGCAGCAGTGCTAACCACTGTGCCACCCAGCCGCCCCCAAAGTCGGAGGTGATCTGCATGTGGACTCCACCTGTTAAATCCTGTGGCGCAGACTGACCTGAATCGATTTGGGAGGGCGGAGTACTCAGATTGACGAGATGCTCACAGGCCCATTACCCTCAGTGCTGAGCACTAACGTTACAAAGTCACCCCCTGGGCTGCTCTCAATAAAGGATGTTTTTAATAGAATATTAGAAATTAGAAACCATAGAGAAAATCACAGCAGGTCTGGCAGCATCTGCAGGGAGATGTCAAAGCTGGTTTGGGAGGGAGGGAGAGCTGGGCTTTGATGAAGGGTCACCTGGACTCGAAACGTTAGCTCTTTTCTCTCCCTACAGATGCTGCCACACCGGCTGAGAGTTTCCAGCATTTTCTCTTTGGTTTCAGATTCCAGCATCCGCAGTTATTTGCTTTTATTAGAAATTAGATCACAGGAGTCCATTCGGCCCTCTGTACTGATGCCGACTCCTATCACCCTATCCCCCACTGCCCCAAGAACTTTACAAAAGTATCTCACATTCCCTTTGACATGCCCCAAGAATCACATCTGGTCAAAGATCCCACGTCCAATAAAGCTCAGTTTGAAACCTCTCCAATGAGATTTCTTGGCCCAGGTTCCCCCATCATCCCACCAATGAAAACATTACTTCACCAGTTTCACTCTCCATGGCAGCACAGTGGCTAGCACTGTGGCTTCACAGCTCCAGGGTCCCAGGTTCGATTCCCGGCTTGGGTCACTGTCTGTGCGGAGTCTGCACGTTCTCCCCGTGTCTGCGTGGGTTTCCTCCGGGTGCTCTCCGTTCCGATTCTCCCTCGCTCCCAAATCTCCATTCCCCAGTCTCCCTCTCTCTCTAACCCTCCATTCCCCAGTCTCCCTCTCTCCCAAATCTCCATTCCCCAGTCTCCCTCGCTCCCAAATCTCCATTCCCCAGTCTCCCTCGCTCCCAAATCTCCATTCCCCAGTCTCCCTCGCTCCCAAATCTCCATTCCCCAGTCTCCCTCGCTCCCAAATCTCCATTCCCCAGTCTCCCTCGCTCCCAAATCTCCATTCCCCAGTCTCCCTCGCTCCCAAATCTCCATTCCCCAGTCTCCCTCTCCCCCTCACCCACCATTCCCCAGTCTCCCTCTCTCTCTAACCCTCCATTCCCCAGTCTTTCGCTCTCTCATTGAGCCCCTTATCCCAGCTGCTTTGTCCCTCTGTCAGAGCTTTCATTCCCCGGTCTCCCTGTGGTCTCTCTCTCTATCTCTAGCTCTATTTCTCTCTCTCTCTCCTCTCCTCTCCCTCTATCTCTCTCTCTCTACCTATCTCTTTCTATCTCTAACTCTATATCTCTATCTCTATCTCTCTATGTCTAACTCTCTCTATCTCTCTCTATCTATGTCTAACTCTCTATCTCTCTCTCTCTCTTCTCTCTCTCTTTCTCTCTCACTCTATCTCTCTCTCGATCTCTATCTTTGTTCTCTCTCTCTATCTCTGTATCTCACTATCTCTATCTCTAACCATCTCTATCTCTCTCTTCTCTCCCTCTCTCGCTCTCTCTCTCTCTCTATCTCTCTCTATCTTTCGTTCTCTCTCTCTATCTCTCTTCTCTCCATCAGGTCCGCACAACATCCAGCCCGACAACGTCAGAGCCTTGATGACTTTGATAATTCCCAATTCCCATGAATTCTGCGCCCCCCCCCCCCACCCCGGGGCTTTGACAACAGCTAGTGACATCATCGGGTTTTCGGGTGAAGGGGGATTTAGTTAATTGGGTAGTTTCCTTGGGCTCCTGTAGGGACAGTTCAGAAAGGGTATCCCTGATTTCAGGAAGCTCTGAATCGTTCCAGGAATTAGAAATCTTAGGACGTGCCAGTGGCACAGCGGTTAGCACTGCTGTCTCACAGCTCCAGGGGCCCGGGTTCGATTCCCGGATTGGGTCACTGTCTGTGCGGAGTCTGCACGTTCTCCCCGTGTGTGCGTGGGTTTCCTCCGGGTGCTCCGGTTTCCTCCCACAGTCCAAAGATGTGCAGGTTAGGTGGATTGGCCATGCTAAATTGGCCCTTAGTGGTGCTCTTCAAGAGGGTTGGTGGTGACTCGATGGGCCGAATGGCCTCCTTCTGCACCTGAGGCATTCTATGAAACTTTAATGAATTATGGGTTTAGCAAGGGGCAGCACGATGGTTAGCCCTGCTGACTCACGGCGCCGAGGTCAAAGGCTCTGGGTCACTGTCCGTGTGGAGTTTGCACATTCTCCCCGTGTTTGTGTGGGTTTCCCCCCCCCACAACCCAAAGATGTTGTGGATAGTGCTGAAGGATGTTATAGGATACAGAGGGACATAGATAAGCTGCAGAGCTGGGCTGAGAGGTGGCAGATGGAGTTTAATGCGGAAAAGTGTGAGGTGGTTCACTTTGGAAGGAGTAACAGGAATGCAGAGTACTGGGCTAATGGCAAGATTCTTGGTAGTGTAGATGAACAGAGAGATCTCGGCATCCAGGTACATAAATCCCTGAAAGTTGCCACCCAGGTTAATAGGGCTGTTAAGAAGGCATATGGTATGCTAGCCTTTATCAGTAGGGGGATTGAGTTTCGGAGCCACGAGGTCATGCTGCAGCTGTACATAACTCTGGTGCGGCCGCACCTGGAGTACTGCGTGCAGTTCTGGTCACCACATTATAGGAAGGATGTGGAAGCTTTGGAAAGGGTTCAGAGGAGATTTACTAGGATGTTGCCTGGTATGGAGGGAAGGTCTTACGAGGAAAGGCTCAGGGACTTGAGGTTGTTTTCGTTAGAGAGAAGGCTGAGAGGTGACTTAATAGAGACATATAAGATAGTCAGAGGGTTAGATAGGGTGGACAGTGAGAGTCTTTTTCCTCGGATGGTGATGACCAACACGAGGGGACATAGCTTTAAATTGAGGGGTGATAGATATAGGACAGATGTCAGAGGCAGTTTCTTTACTCAGAGAGTAGTAGGGGTGTGGAACGCCCTGCCTGCAACAGTAGTAGACTCGCCAACTTTAAGGGCATTTAAGTGGTCACTGGATAGACATATGGATGAAAATGGAATAGTGTAGGTCAGATAGGCTTCAGATGGTTTCACAGGTCGGCACAACATCGAGGGCCGAAGGGCCCGTACTGTGCTGTAGTGTTCTATGTTCTATGTTCTATGTGCAGGGTAGGTGGATTGGCCACGCTAAATTGCCCCTTTAATTGGGGAAAAAAATAATTGGGTACTCTAAATTTATTTTTTTTAAATCATGGGTTGAGCAAATGGCAAATTGTTTAATTGGTCAGTGGTGACATCCTGGTATCGCAGGTCAGAGTGCACCAACCTGCTCTTGTCTGCAGCGTGAATGCCCCCAGTGGCCAGTCTGCCATTTACAGTCAGCTGGTTCTGAAACTTTCGCCAAACAACTCACTCAGCACAAACATGATTGCGAAAGGTGCTGCAGAAACGTCAATGTTTTTCACAGTGATAGTAGCAAGGGACAAATCGCAGGGGTCTTTCCAGCTGGGTTAGTTGTCTTGCTCGCTGTCTGACCCGCCCAGGAGGAGGCACTGGGACCTGATCAAACCCCTGGCCATGTGGAGGGGGGCGGGCATTTATCAGCCCTCCCTCCGTACTCCCCACTCCACACGGCCATCTATATCTGGGAGAAACCTCTTCGTTCTGGCTAAAAGGATGCTCTCTTTCTGAATATTCACAATTAAAGGGCTGGGCTGGTTTCCCAGGAGTTGGATGACATTGAAGAGGACTGTAAACTAATATCGGACAGAAATGGTGTCAAGGGGCAGCACGGTAGCATTGTGGATAGCACAATCGCTCCACAGCTTCAGGGTCCCAGGTTCGATTCCGGCTTGGGTCACTGTCTGTGCGGAGTCTGCACGTTCTCCCCGTGTCTGCGTGGGTTTCCTCCGGGTGCTCCGGTTTCCTCCCACAGCCCAAAGATGTGCAGGTTAGGTGGATTGGCCATGATAAATTGCCCTTAGTGTCCAAAATTGCCCTTAGTGTTGGGTGGGGTTACTGTGTTATGGGGATAAGGTGGAGGTGTTAACCTTGGGTAGGGTGCTCGTTTCAGGAGCCGGTGCAGACTCGCTTGGCCGAATGTTCTCCTTCTGCACTGTAAATTCCACGTAAAAATTCCGGCCAATTTGTCAATGCCGTGCGTGAGTCGGGAATGATTGGAGCAGCTACCTTCAATTTTCCAATCGGTCTTTCTCTTATAATTGAGCTTGGGGGAAGTTATTTGTATTTTGTTGGCGTATCGGAGGGAAAATGCAGACAAAAGTGTGATGAAGAGAAGGAAAACCATGGGAAGGTTGAAATTATGGATGAAATTCTGTGTTTAGATGTTTTGGAAACATGTAGTACAGTTTGGAGAAATGGAATAGAATCCCGACAGTGCAGCAGGAGGCCATTCACAGTCTCAGAATAATACAGCGCAGAACATAGAACATAGAACAGTACAGCACAGAACAGGCCCTTCGGCCCTCAATGTTGTGCCGAGCCATGATCACCCCACTCAAACCCACGTATCCACCCTCTACCCGTAACCCAACAACCCCCCCTTAACCTTACTTTTATTAGGACACTACGGGCAATTTAGCATGGCCAATCCACCGAAGAGGCCCTTCGGCCCATCGAGTCTGCACCGACGCATGCAAAACACCTGACCTGCCCACCTAATCCCATTCACCAGAACCTGGGCCCATAGCCTTGAATGTTATGACGTGCCAAGTACTCATCCAGGTACTTTTTAAAGGATGTGAGGCGACCCGCTGTTATGATATGCAGACAGGCAGCTAATGAACACAGAGAACAGGATATGACCAATCAGCAGGCAGGACACTCAGGGGTGGTATCTCACTATAAAAAGCATGAGGCGCTCACACTCCGCCTCTTTCCACTGATGAGCATCTACAGAGTGAGTCAGGGTGTATGTACAGTATCACACCTCCAGCACGTGGCTGAGAGCTAGTCTGGTTCAGTCAGACGGAGTAACCACACTTCGGTTAGCAGAGAGTCGAACTCATCGAGAACTGTGCTAACTGTGCTACTGGTTAAATAAATCAGATTGAACTGACTTCAAGGTCTGGAGTATCTTTTGGTTAAAGCTGCATCCAGTTGCAGCCTGTGTTATCCCAGAGAACATGACACATCACCCGCCTCTACCACCCTCCCAAGCAGTGCATTCCAGACCGTCACCACCCTCTGGGTAAAAAATGGATTTCCTTCAAATCCCCTCCAAAACCCCCTGCCCCTCATCCTGAACCTGGAGTCCTCTTGTGACTGACCCGTCAACTAAGGGGAACAGCGGCTCCCTATTCACCCTGTCCACGTCCCTCATAATCTTGTCCACCTCGATCAGGCCGCCCCTCAGCCTTCTCTGCTCCAGTGAAAACAACCCAAGCCTATCCAACCTCTCTCCATAACTGAAATGTTCCATCTCGGGCAACATCCTGGTGAATCTCCTCTGCACCCCCTCCAGTACAATCACATCCTTCCTATAATGTGGTGACCAGAACTGCTCACAGTGCTCCAGCTGTGGCCTCACCAAAGTTCTATACAACTCCCACATGGCCTCCCTGCTTTTGTCATCTACGCCCCGATTGATAAAGACAAGTGTCCCATATGCCTTTTTCACCCACCCTATTAACCTGCCCTTCTGCATTCAGAGATCGATGGACAAACACGCCAAGGTCCCTTTGTTCCTCAGGACTTCCCAGTGTCTGGCCATTCAGTGAATGCATCCTTTTTAAATTACTCATTCCAAATCCTATCACCTCACACATTTCAGGGTTAAATTCCATCTGCTACTTTTCTGCCCATTTGACCATCCCGTCTATATAGAACATAGAACATAGAACAGTACAGCACAGAACAGGCCCTTCGGCCCTCGATGTTGTGCCGAGCAATGATCACCCTACTTAAACCTTCGTAACCCGTGTACCCGTAACCCAACAATCCCCCCATTAACCTTACACTAAGGGCAATTTAGCATGGCCAATCCACCTAACCCGCACATCTTTGGACTGTGGGAGGAAACCGGAGCACCCGGAGGAAACCCACGCACACACGGGGAGGACGTGCAGACTCCACACAGACAGTGACCCAGCCGGGAATCGAACCTGGGACCCTGGAGCTGTGAAGCATTGATGCTAACCACCATGCTACCGTGAGGCCCCTGCTACCGTGAGGCCCCCTATATCTTAAGATATATCTTCCTATAGCCCAATACACTCAATCTCACTGTTAACCACCCGGCCAATCATTGTGCCATCCGCAAACTTACTGACCCCCCCCCCCCCCCCCCCCACATAGTCATCTATGTCATTTATATAAATGACAAACAATAGGGGGCCCTGTCCTCCGCACCCTTCTTTCCCCTCCGACCCCTTCAGTACCCCTTCCTCCCAATTTCCTTCTCCACCACCTTCCCCCTCTCCTCCACTGTGGGAGACGGGCAGGTTTGGGATGTTCCCGATCACGGGACAGCTCCAGGAATGTGACAGCCGATGAAGTGTTTTGGAAGTTGCACGCTGGGGTAATGGAGAAACCGTGACAGCCAATCAGCACACAGTAATCTCCCACTCGCCGGGGTGCGATAACGATCAGGTCGTAGGATAGAATCATAGAAAGGTTACAGCACAGAAGGAGGCCATTCAGCCCATCTTGTTCATACCAGCCCGAGGACACCCAGATGCCCTTTCTAATCCCACCTTCCTGTACCCGGTCCACAGCCCTGTAGCTGACAGAACTTAAGGTGCAGATCCAGGTACTTTTTAAAAGGGTCTCTGCCTCCACCACCAACTCGGGCAGCGAATTCCAGACTCTCACTACCCTCTGCGTAAAAAAAGTTCTTCCTCGCGTCCCCTCCGCACCTTCTGGTGATGTTCGTTGATGGACAGTAAGGACAGAGCCCCAACTGTTCTTCAAAAAGTGTCGGTCTTTTATATCTCAGAGAGTTGGTGTCGCCCCCTCCCCTAGTGATGCCCCTCCAACTACACCCCCCCCCCGCCCCAGTGTTACCTCATTGACTACCTACCCCTCCCGAAGTGCTGCCCCTCTGATTGCGAATCCCAATGCTGCCCCTCCAACAGCATAGGCCCCCCACCCACCTCCCACAGCATTGGTTTCCCCCAGGGCCGCCCCTTCACCCTCCCTTGTGCCCCCCCCCCAAACAGGATCGCCCTCCCCAGTGCTGAACTTAGCAAAGTATCACCCTCTCACAGTGCCGTCCCTCCCTCAGTGTCAGCCTCCCGCAGTGCCCTCAGTCTGACGGTGTTGCCCTCCCTCACTCCTGCCACTAGCGTGTCAGCCCTGTTAGATGTGGTCAAACCTCTGTGAAGTGTGCAGTCAATCTTGGTCGTAGCCAATCCTTCGGAATGGTCCCTGGAGGAGGAGGGGGGGGGGTTCAATTCCTTCATCACGGGGCTGGGGAAACTCAGCCCGTTGCCCCTGGTCAGATTGGGAGGCAGTATTATTTCTGAGGCTCCCTTCTCTTCAGCGATTCACCTTAATCGTCACGGTTACTTTTCGCAGGAGACTGCTGACATGTTGAAGACTCACCTCAAAGAGGAACTGTGCGGGAACGTTGAGGGGGAAGAAGACGAAGACTTGTACGAGTCCATGGCAATCGTGACTAAGGATATCTTGATGAAATGCACCTTAAACCCCGGCTGTGACGAGGACATCTATGAGTCAATGATGGAAATGCTCCCTCCGAAAGGGAGAATGGACAGCACATGTGAGTGGTCGCTGCCAAACAGCCGGAAAGCCTGGGATTAAGTACTGGGCTGGGATTCGGGAATCCAAATCCGAGAAATAGTGAGGATTTGTGCAGGGGAAACAAACAATTAATTCTGCGAAGATTAAATTGCTGTAATCCATTGGTAAAAGATGAAGACCCATTCCAATTGGTAGCTAAAGGTATTGATGGGTGATCGGAATGCCAGCATTCCCCCTCTGTGAGGCAGCAGTGTTCATGCAGTGACCCCCCCTCCCCCCCCCACGGTATAATATCAGAGGTACAGCTTGACATGCAGAAACTACCTTGAAGAACTTGCACAGAGTCAGAGAGTGCACAGAAGGAGGCCATTCGGCCCATCGAGTCTGCACCGACCCTTTGAAAGACCGCCCCACCTCGGCCCAATTCCCCGCCCGATTCCTGCAGCCCCACCCTAAGGGGCAATTTAGCATGGCCAATCCACCTAACCGGCACATCTTTGGACTGTGGGAGGAAACCGGAGCACCCGGAGGAAACCCACGCAGGCGCGGGGAGGACGTGCAGGCTCCGCACAGTCACGCGAGGTTGGAATCGAACACGGGTCCCTGACGCTGTGAGGCAGCAGTATGAACCACTGTGCCACCATGCTGCCCAAATATCTGTAGGAAAGTCCGTATTTGAGGTGTAAGTGGACATATTGGACAGTGAAATGATTGTAAGTCAGGTTGAGATGTTTTGTTTTGATTTTACCATATAATATTTACATAGAACATAGACCAGTACAGCACAGAACAGGCCCTTCGGCCCTCGATATTGTGCCGAGCATTGTCCGAAACCAAGATCAAGCTATCCCGCTCCCTGTCATTCTGGTGTGCTCCATGTGCCTATCCAATAACTGCTTGAAAGTTCCTAAAGTGTCTGACTCCACTATCGCAGCAGGCAGTCCATTCCACACCCTAACCACTCTCTGAGTAAAAAACCTACCTCGGATATCCCTCCTATATCTCCCACCCTGAACCTTATAGTTATGTCCCCTTGTAACAGCTACATCCACCCGAGGAAATAGTCTCTGAACGTCCACTCTCCCTATCCCCCTCATCATCTTATAAACCTCTATTAAGTCGCCTCTCATCCTCCTCCGCTCCAAAGAGAAAAGCCCCAGCTCCCTCAACCTTTCCTCATAAGACCTATTCTGCAAACCAGGCAGCATCCTGGTAAATCTCCTTTGCACCCTTTCCAATGCTTCCACATCCTTCCTATAATGAGGTGACCAGAGCTGCACAGAATACTCCAAATATGGTCTCACTAGGGTCATGTACAGTTGCAGCATAACCTCACGGCTCTTAAACTCAAGCCCCCTGTTAATAAACGCTAACACACTATAAGCCTTCTTCACGCATCTATCCACTTGAGTGGCAACCTTCAGAGATCTGTGGACATGGACCCCACGATCTCTCTGTTCTTATACATTCCTCAGAACCCTGCCGTTGACCCTGTAATCCGCATTCAATTTTTTTTCCACCAAAATGAATCACCTCACACTTATCAGGGTTAAACTCCATCTGCCATTTTTCGGCCCAGCACTGCATCCTATCAATGTCTCTTTGCAGCTTACAACAGCCCTCCACATTATCCACTACTCCACCGATCTTGGTGTCATCAGCAAATTTACTGACCCACCCTTCAGCCCCCTCCTCCAAGTCATTGATAAAAAATCACAAATAGCAGAGGACCCAGCACTGATCCCTGTGGTACACCGCTGGTAACTGGTCTCCAGTCTGAAAATTTTCCATCCACCACCACCCTCTGTCTTCTATGTGATAGCCAGTTACTTATCCAATTGGCCAAATTTCCCTCTGTCCCACACCTCCTTACTTTCTTCATGAGCCGACCATGGGGAACCTTATCAAACGCCTTACTAAAATCCATGTATACGACATCAACTGCTCTACCTTCATCTGCACACTTAGTTACATCTTCAAAGAATTCAATCAAATTTGTGAGGCAAGACTTACCCTTCACAAATCCGTGTTGACTATCCTGGATTAAGCTGCATCTTTCCAAATGGTTTAAATCCTATCCCTCAGGACCTTTTCCTATTAACTTACCGACCACCGAAGTAAGACTAACTGGCCTATAATTACCAGGGTCATTCCTATTCCCTTTATTGAACAGAGGAACAACATTCGCCAGTCTCCAGTCCTCTGGCACTCTACCCGTGGACAGTGAGGACCCAAAGATCAAAGCCAAAGGCTCTGCAATCTCATCCCTTACCTCCCAAAGAACCCTGGCCCAGGGGACTTGTCGACCCTCAGGTTTTTCAAATTGCTAACACATCCTTCCTCAGAACATCTACCTCCTCCAGCCTGCCCACCTGTATCTCACTCTCATCTTCAAAAACATGGCCCCTCTCCTTGGTGAACACTGAAGAAAAGTATTCATTCAACGCCTGTCCTATTTCTTCTGACTCCATGCACAAGTTCCCACTACTGTCCTTGACCGGCCCGAACTTCACCCTGGTCATTCTTTTATTTCTCACATAAGAGTAAATAGCCTTGGGGTTTTGCTTGATCCGACCCGCCAAGGACTTCTCATACCCCCTCCTAGCTCTACTAAGCCCTTTTTTTAGCTCATTCTTTGCTACCTTGTGACCCTCAAGTGACCCAACTGAACCTTGTTTTCTCATCCTTACATACGCTTCCTTTTTCCTCTTGACAAGACATTCAACCTCTTTTGTGAACCATGGTTCCCTCACACGGCCATTTCCTCCCTTACTGACAGGGACATACCTATCAAGGACACGCAGTATTTGTTCCTTGAACAAGCTCTGTGCCTTTCCCTGACAGTTTCTGTTCCCATCTTATGCTCCCTAATTCTTGCCTAATCGCATCACAATTACTCCTCCCCCAATTACAAACCTTGCCCTGCCGTATGGCCCTATCCCTCTCCATTGCAATAGTGAAAGACACCGAATTGTGGTCACTATCTCCAAAGTGCTATCCCACAACCAAATCTAACACTTGGCCCGGTTCATTACCCAGTACCAAATCCAATGTGGCCCTGCCACTTGTCAGCCTATTCACATATTGTGTCAGGAAACCCTCCTGCACACACTGTACAAAAACTGCCCCATCCCAACTGTTCGACCTACAGAGGTTCCAATCAATATTTGGAAAGTTAAAGTCACCCATGACAACTACCCTGAGAATAACCTTTACTTAGAACATAGAACATTACAGCGCAGTACAGGCCCTTCAGCCCTCGATGTTGCGCTGACCTGTGAAACCTCTCTAAAGCCCATCTACACTTTTCCTTTTCGTCCATATGCCTATCCAATGACCATTTGAATGCGTTTAGTGTTGGCGAGTCTACTACTGTTGCAGGCAGGGCATTCCACGCCCTTACTACTCTGAGTAAAGATCCTACCTCTGACATCTGACCTGTATCTATCTCCCCTCAATTTAAGCTATGTCCCCTCGTGCTAGACATCACCATCCGAGGAAAAAGGCTCTCACTGTCCACCCTATCTAATCCTCTGATCATTTTGTATGCCTCAATTAAGGCACCTCTTAACCTTCTCTCTAACGAAAACAGCCTCAAGTCCCTCAGCCTTCCCTCATAAGATCTTCCCTCCATACCAGGCAACATTCTGGTAAATCTCCTCGGCACCCTTTCCAATGCTTCCACATCCTTCCTGTAATGCGGCGACCAGAATTGCACGCAATACTCGAAATGCGTCCGCACCAGAGTTTTGTATAGCTACAACATCGCCTCATGGCTCCGAAACTCAATCCCTCTGCCAATAAAAGCTAACACATCGCACGCCTTCTTAACAAGCCTACCAACCTGGGTGGCAACTTTCAGGGATCTATGTACATAGACACCGAGATCTCTCTGCTCATCCACACTACCAAGAATCTTACCATTAGCCCAGTACTCTGTCTTCCTGTTATTCCTTCCAAAATGAATCACCTCACACTTTTCTGCATTAAACTCCATTTGCCAGCCCAGCTCTGCAGCTTACCTATGTCCCTCTGTAACTTGTAACATCCTTACGCACTGTCCACAACTCCACCGACTTTAGTGTCATCTGCAAATTTACTCACCCATCCTTCTACGCCCTCCTCCAGGTCATTTATAAAAATGACAAACAGCAGTGGCCCCAAAACAGATCTTTGTGGTACACCACTAGTAACTGACTCCAGTCTGAACATTTCCCATCAACCACCACCCTTTGTCTTCTTCCAGCTAGCCAATTTCTGATCCAAACTGCTAAATCACCCTGAATCCCATGCCTCCGTATTTTCTGCAATAGCCTACCGTGGGGAACCTTATTAAACGCTTTACTGAAATCCATATACACCACATCAACTGCTTTACCCTCATCCATCTGTTTGGTCATCTTCTCAAAGAACTCAATAAGTTTTGTGAGGCACGACCTACCCTTCACAAAACCGTGTTGACTATCTCTAATCAAATTATTCCTTTCCAGATGATTATACATCCTATCTTATGTTCTTATCTCTTATAAACCTTTCGAAAACTTTGCCCACAACAGAAGTAAGGCTCACTGGTTTCCGGGGTTGTCTCTACTCCCCTTCTTGAACAAGGGGACAACATTTGCTATCCTGCTGTCTTCTGGCACTATTCCTGTAGACAAAGATGACTTAAAGATCAAAGCCAAAGGCTCAGCAATCTCCTCCCTAGCTTCCCAGAGAATCCTAGGATAAATCCCATCCGGCCCAGGGGACTTATCTATTTTCACTCTTTCCAGAATCGCTAACACCTCCTCCTTATGAACCTCAAGCCCTTCTAGTCCAGTAGCCTGTATCTCAGTATTCTCTTCGACAACATTGTCTTTTTCCTGTGTGAATACGGACGGAAAATATTCATTTAGCACCTCTCCTATCTCCTCGGACTCCACGCACAACTTCCCACTACTGTCCTTGACTGGCCCTACTCTTACCCTGGTCATTCTTTTATTCCTGACATATCTATAGAAAGCTTTAGGGTTATCTTTGATCCTACCTGCCAAAGACTTCTCATGTCCCCTCCTGGCTCTTCTTAGCTCTCTCTTTAGGTCCTTCCTAGCTAACTTGTAACTCTCGAGCGCCCTAACTGAACCTTCACGTCTCAAAGAACAAAGAAAATTACAGCACACGAACAGGCCCTTCGGCCCTCTCAGCCTGCGCCGATCCAGATCCTTTATCTCATCTTTACATAAGCCTCCTTCTTCCTCTTGACAAGTGTTTCAACTACTTTAGTAAACCACGGTTTCCGCGCTCGACCACTTCCTCCCTGCCTGACAGGTACATACTTATCAAGGACACGCAGTAGCTGTTCCTTGAACAAGCTCCACATTTCCAGTGTGCCCATCCCCTGCAATTTCCCTCCCCATCCGATGCATCCTAAGTCTTGCCTCATCACATCATAATTACCTTTCCCCCAGATATAACTCTTGCCCTGCGGTATATACCTATCCCTTTCCATCACTAAAATAAACGTAACCGAATTGTGGTCACTATCACCAAAGTGCTCACCTACCTCCAAATCTAACACCTGTCCTGGTTCATTACCCAGTACCAAATCCAATACGGCCTCGCCTCTCAGTGGCCTATCTACATACTGCATCAGGAAAGCCTCCTGCACACATTGGATAAAAACTGACCCATCTAAAGTACTCGAACTATAGCGTTTCCAGTCAATGTTTGGTAAGTTAAAGTCTCCCATAACAACTACCCTGTTACTTTCGCTCCCATCCAGAATCATCTTTGCAATCCTTTCCTCTACATCTTTGGGGCAGCAGGGTAGCATGGTGGTTAGCATAAATGCTTCACAGCTCCAGGGTCCCAGGTTCGATTCCCGGCTGGGTCACTGTCTGTGTGGAGTCTGCACGTCCTCCCCGTGTGTGCGTGGGTTTCCTCCGGGTGCTCCGGTTTCCTCCCACAGTCCAAAGATGTGCGGGTTAGGTGGATTGGCCATGCTAAATTGCCCGTAGTGTCCTAATAAAAGTAAGGTTAAGGGGGGGGGGTTGTTGGGTTACGGGTATAGGGTGGATACGTAGGTTTGAGTAGGTTGATCATGGCTCGGCACAACATTGAGGACCGAAGGGCCTGTTCTGTGCTGTACTGTTCTATGTTCTATGTTCTATGTTCTATCTCTGGAACTTTTCGGAGGCCTATAGAAAATCCCTAACAGGGTGACCTCTCCTTTCCTGTTTCTAACCTCAGCCCATACCACCTCAGTAGACGAGTCCTCATCAAACGTCCTTTCTGCCACCCTAATACTGTCCTTGACTAACAATGCCACCCCTCCTCCTCATTTACCCCCTCCCCCTCGTTTACCACCTTCCCTGAACTTACTGAAATATCTAAACCCCGGCACCTGCAACAACCATTCCTGTCCCCGCTCTATCCATGTCTCCGAAATGGCCACAACATCGAAGTCCCAGCTACCAACCCATGCCTCAAGTCGACCCACCTTAGTCCGGATGCTCCTGGCATTGAAGTAGACACACTTTTAAACCACTTTCCTGCCAGCCGGTACACTCCTGCAACTTTGAAACCTTACTCATGACCTCACTACTCTCAGCTTCTTGTGTACTGGAGTTACAATTCAGGTTCCCAATTCCCTGCTGAACTAGTTTAAACCCTCCCGAAGAGCATTAGCAAATTTCCCCCGCAGGATATTGGTACCCCTCTGGTCCAGGTGAAGACCATCCCGTTTGTAGAGGTCCCACCTACCCCAGAATGAGCCCCAATTATCCAGGTATCTGAAACCCTCCCTCCTGCACCATCCCTGTAGTCACGTGTTCAACTCCTCTCTCTCCCTGTTCCTCGTCTCGCGAATTCCTGCCTTTGCTTGGTGGGCACGGTAGCACAGTGGGTAGCACTCCAGGGTCCCAGGTTGAAATCCCGGCCTGGGTCACTGTGTGGAGTCTACATGTTCTCCCTGTGTCTGCGTGGGTTTCCTCCGGGTGCTCTGGTTTCCTCCCACAAGTCCCGAAATACGTGCTTGTTGGGTTTTAAAAAATATTTACACCCAACAATAAACAATAATCAGTGACGAATGGAATGTCAATCCCCATATCAATAACAACGATCCCATCCTCCCACCAAACCCCAAACAGCAGCCCGCATGTTAACATAAACAAATGACAAAAAGGAATTTGGAATTGCCCATAGTCGCCATTGACAAATACAGTACCCCTCCCCCCAACCCTCCCAGCCCCCAACCCCGCTAATGTTCGATGTGATCCAATTCTCAATAGTGCATGATGAATAACGCCCATGAATTGTAGAACCCCTCCATCCTTCCCCTCAGTTCGAATTTGACCTTCTCAAGTGTCAAGAATTCCAGCAGGTCTCCCCCCCCCCCCCCCCCCCCCCGGCCAGGGCACATGGTGGAGAGGTTGCTCTCCAACCCATCAGGATCCGCCTTCGGGCGATCAACGAGGCGAAGGCTACAACATCTGCCTCCGTGCCCGTTTCCAACCCCGGTTGGTCCGACACCCCGAATATGGCCTCCCGAGGGCCCGGGTCCGTGCTTGCTAGGTAATTTGGACATTCTGAATTCTCCCTCTGTGTACCCGAACAGGTGCCGGCACGTGGCGACTAGGGGCTTTTCACAGTAACTTCATTGAAATGTTAATGTAAGCCTACGTGTGACACTAATAAAGATTATTATTATTATATTATTGCAGATGAATCCATGTCTAAAATAACTGGAATGGCGCACGCAGCTGAACAAGCCCCTGACCCTTACACTTCAACCACTGATAACATGCTGAGAAAGTTTCTTCAAGGTGGGTCTTGTTTTCTTGTCTCTCTTCCTGAAGGCATGCGCTCGCTCTGGGTAAAATTCTGCCACCATGCTGGCTGGTTCACTTCCACAGAGCCCAGACGATGGGTCAAGTGGCAGTGCTTCCCTGAAAGGTTTCACAATGGAGGATCGCAAGCTCCGACTGATGTCTCTCTGCTCCTTATCCCAACAGCACCCACTCTAAATGTACCTCCAGGGAGTGGGTTAATCCTGGGATCTCCCTGGGCTCAGACCCACAAAAGAACAAAGGAAAGTACAGCACAGGAACAGGCCCTTCAGCCCTCCAAGCCTGCGCCGACCATGCTGCCCATCTAAACTAAAATCTTCTACACTTTTGGGGTCCGTATCCCTCTATTCCCATCCTATTCATGTATTTGTCAAGATGCCCCTTAAACGTCACTATCGTTCCTGCTTCCACCACCTCCTCCGGCAGCGAGTTCCAGGCACCCACTACCCTCTGTGTAAAAACCTTACCTCGTACATCTCCTCTAAACTTTGCCCCTCGCACCTTAAACCTATGCCCCCTAGTAATTGACCCCTCCACCCTGGGAAAGTCTCTGACCATCCACTCTGTCTATGCCCCTCATAATTTTGTAGACTTCTATCAGGTCGCCCCTCAACCTCTGTCGTTCCAGTGAGAACAAACTGAGTTTATTCAACCTCTCCTCGTAGCTAATGCCCCCCATACCAGGCAACATCCTGGTCAATCCCTTCTGCATCCTCTCTGAAGCCTCCACATCCTTCTGGTAGTGTGGCAACCAGAATTGAACACTCTACTCCAAGTGTGGCCTAACTAAGGTTCTATACAGCTGCAACATGACTTGCCAATTTTTATACTCAAGGTTTTATAGAACAGTACAGCACAGAACAGGCCCTTCGGCCCTCGATGTTGTGCCGAGCAATGATCACCCTACTTAAACCCACGTAACCCGTATACCCGTAACCCAACAATCCCCCCATTAACCTTACACTACGGGCAATTTAGCATGGCCAATCCACCTAACCCGCACATCTTTGGACTGTGGGAGGAAACCGGAGCACCCGGAGGAAACCTACGCACACAGGGGGAGGATGTGCAGACTCCACACAGACAGTGACCCAGCCGGGAATCGAACCTGGGACCCTGGAGCTGTGAAGCATTGATGCTAACCACCATGCTACCGTGAGGCCCGTGTTACGTGTTACGTAAGGTGTTTTATAGCAACATCAGGTGATTCGATTTTCCACTAAACCAGAGTTTGGTTCAGGGTGTCTGAAGCATTATTGATCTTGCATCTGAACAATTGTTGTTACAGGGATTAATGACATATCTGTGGCGTGCGATGATCCTCATGAAGCAGAAGAGGAGGATGTGTACGATACCGTGAACGATGATGAGTATGCACAAGAGATTTCGAGTAGACCACCACTTCCTGTCCCTCGGCATCATGCTGCTCCTAATGTTGATGACATGAAACCCTATATTTCTAAAGGTGAGCAAAGGAAGGAGCTATGGAAGTTTCATACAGATGAGGAAGGCCACATCTTAACCCCTCTTATCTCGAACATTCCCGCACCACGGTTTTGTGAAGGGTAGGTCATGCCTCACAAACCTTATTGAGTTTTTTGATAAGGTGACCAAACAGGTGGATGAGGGTAAAGCTGTTGATGTGGTGTATATGGATTTCAGTAAGGCGTTTGATAAGGTTCCCCACGGTAGGCTATTGCAGAAAATAAGGAAGTATGGAATTGAAGGTGATTTAGCGGTTTGGATCAGTAATTGGCTAGCTGAAAGAAGACAGAGGGTGGTGGTTGATGGCAAATGTTCATCCTGGAGTTCAGTTACAAGTGGTGTACCGCAAGGATCTGTTTTGGGGCCACTGCTGTTTGTCATTTTTATAAATGACCTGGAAGAGGGTGTAGAAGGATGGGTTAGTAAATTTGCAGATGACACGAAGGTCGGTGGAGTTGTGGATAGTGCTGAAGGATGTTATAGGATACAGAGGGACATAGATAAGCTGCAGAGCTGGGCTGAGAGGTGGCAGATGGAGTTTAATGCGGAAAAGCGTGAGGTGGTTCACTTTGGAAGGAGTAACAGGAATGCAGAGTACTGGGCTAATGGCAAGATTCTTGGTAGTGTAGATGAACAGAGAGATCTCGGCATCCAGGTACATAAATCCCTGAAAGTTGCCACCCAGGTTAATAGGGCTGTTAAGAAGGCATGTGGTGTGCTAGCCTTTATAAGCAGGGGGATTGAGTTTCGGAGCCACAAGGTCATGCTGCAGCTGTACATAACTCTGGTGCGGCCGCTCCTGGAGTACTGCGTGCAGTTCTGGTCACCACATTATAGGAAGGATGTGGAAGCTTTGGAAAGGGTTCAGAGGAGATTTACTAGGATGTTGCCTGGTATGGAGGGAAGGTCTTACGAGGAAAGGCTCAGGGACTTGAGGTTGTTTTCGTTAGAGAGGAGAAGGCTGAGAGGTGACTTAATAGAGACATATAAGATAGTCAGAGGGTTAGATAGGGTGGACAGTGAGAGTGTTTTTCCTCGGATGTGATGACCAACATGAGGGGACATAGCTTTAAATTGAGTGGTGATAGATATAGGACAGATATCAGAGGTAGGTTCTTTACTCAGAGAGTAGTAGGGGTGTGGAACGCCCTGCCTGCAACAGTAGTAGACTCGCCAACTTTAAGGGCATTGAAGTGGTCACTGGATAGACATATGGATGAAAATGGAATAGTGTAGGTCAGATAGGCTTCAGATGGTTTCACAGGTCGGCGCAACATCGAGGGCCGAAGGGCCCGTACTGCACTGTAGTGTTCTATGTAGTGTTCTATGTTCTATCTCACATTCCAGTTGTTTGTTCAATAATTCCAGCGTTTCCACTCTGCTGTTTCTGGTGTCGATTATACATTGTGTGAAGGGAAATCATCCAATATCAGTCCTGAAATTACCTTTTATTTGTCGAACCTGTGTCCACTTGTCTTCCTCCCAAAGTTTGTTTGGAGTAATTGTTGTTTTATTTCTGATAGCCTTATCAATCTTAGAGACCTCAAAACCACCAGCACCTCCCTCAGACTGAAAAACCCAGGCCTCCTCGTAACACAGACCCAACATTGGCTTAATATCGGTCTGACCAGAACTAACTGGACCCAGTGCTGAAGGTACAGACTGACCAGAACTGGACCCAGTGCTCAAGATGTTTGCGAGTGGGGTTGAGATCTTGGGATGCCATTTAAAAATGGCGTCCCAATCACATCCAGCATTGAGGATTTCTAGTGAGCCGAGTTTATCAGTGCAGGAGATGGAACTAAGTGCGGCTGCGCGTTCCCTGCTGAGGCCCCCTATCTACCCAAATGGCCGTTCGATAGCGCGGTGTTGCTCGCTGCTCCAAACGTGAGGAAACAGCCAGCTAAAATCGTGTGCGTTACGGGACTCTGTTCCCATCTGAGTAAATCCCCCCCCCCGTTCCCATTCCAGTAAGTCGCCCCCTATAGATCCCACATTCATAGATAGACACGCGCAATTACAAATCAAAAATTAGTGTTTCATTTGTTATTGTAATGTAAGACGCCCTGGTTCCTCCTCTGGCCTAGTGGTGTAGGTCACTGAACTGGTTAAAACCACAAACTTAGGGCAATGCCCTGAGATTCTTGACTCGAATTCCATCAGGGTCGGTGGTATAACTGTCTTCCGATACATTTGGCAATTCCTTGGAGCAGGCATTTGTTTTCTTGAAACAGTCTGATAATTGGTGACTGTGTCAACCCAATGTTTCTTACAAATCTCCCTTCTTTCTAACATTGATTTTTTTGCGAGCCTTTTGGCAGTGTCACTTTCGGGGCACACAGGGCACTCTATGGGTAGACGTGTCCCACCTTTCCCTTTGTATGGAATGTCTGTCAGTCTATTGGATGGAAAATTAAGTCTGCATTTCTCTAAATTCAATTTCTTTAATGGCTTGTTTGCTCTCCGAACTTCACCATCGGCCTCAGCTCCAGAACGTTATAACTAGCGTCAGGCCCAGTCTGAATACCCAACCGGTTCAACTGTCCAAACTTCTCAATTGATCCGTTTCTTCCTCGGAAACTGGATCCTCTTTTCAGGGAGGATTTGACCCAGTTTATTGGGATGCGACAGACATTTTCTGGATTGTTGCTTCATTGTCACTCCTGTCATTGATTCCGTCAGATCTGCTCCTTAAGATCTACTTCACAAGAGAGGCCGGTCACTGGAAAGCATCTGCGGGATCCTCCACTTCGCCGGCAGCGCGCCCACGGGTGCGGGTTTCCCGACGGTACGGAGATGGCCAGCTGCGGGAACGGAGAATCCTTGGCCAAAGCCCTCAGCACTTCCTGGCGACGTATGCCTGTATACCCACCCTATCCACGTAATTGTCGAGGTGCCTTTTGAACACCGTTCATGTATCTTGACCGTCCGCCAATCTGCCTCATCCAGTTAAATCAGTTCACCCCACACACACAGGAAGTGCAACCCACTATCTAAAACTGCCCAGTTAAATGAATCAGCCATCAAAATACTCATCAGTGGATTCAAACTCTCAGTGACCAACACAATTCCATTGTGGCAATCTCCACTGTCGCATTCAACCTCCGGATTCTCTGCTTTATGAGTCATTTCAAAAACTTGACTCTTTCGCTGTGGGCAATACATTGTGTAATCACACCGATCAACCATTCCCTGAGCATTTCTCAGCTTTAAGTATCTTTTCATCTCGACTGAAATTGGTTGAAATTACATCACCTTCAGATGCCCAGCAATACTTTGTACTGGAATCTACTTTTAATGTTTTGTCGATTTCGAAACTTGGCCATCGTCGAGTCCGCCATCACTTGAGTTGCCTGTTTCGAATAGGAAAGCAGCAGCAAATATCTGTCTTCCTAGAAATTGGTCAGCAGTCAATTCGATGTTCCAGACAGGAGGAGTTTTAATTTAAACAGCTCTGATTTCTCCTCTCGTGACCCATCCGAAAACAGAAAGGTGTTTTTTTTTTTTAAATTCTGATTTCCCCGTTTATAAACAGTGACGTATTTTCCCCAACCCTTACACTTAGCGAGTTCCAGTCCGCTCTGAATGACTTCCACAGCAAACTCGAGGTAAGGTCAAATAAAAAGGTTTGGTCTACTCACACCCACGCTCCAGGTGTTTGAGGTTTTCATTTTGCAATGGTGCAGAATGCATTGCTAGCTTGTTAAGCTCAGCAATTGTCCATTTGAAAAGCACCAAAAAGAAAAGACTTTATAAAGTTACGCAGCTGACGAATATACAAATGTGGGAAGAACCGAGTAATTTAAATGCCAATACCAACTCCAGAATGTCAAGTTCAAATCTCTTCAGTCTCTTATACCAATGATCAAATCCGTGATATTAATCCTCCATGGACTGATCATCTGTTCTCGTTAATCTATCAAAGGCTTCCAATACGTTATCCTTGTTGTTGAATATATCCAGAATCTGGAACAGTCCCTCCTTCATTGTCCAAATCATTCACATTTCACTCTGAAAACACCTCACTCCTCATTTTGCACTCCACGCTGATAACGTTAAAGCCAAAACCATCACGTGCTTCTTTTTGGGTGTGGAAGTAACCCAATATCCACATCCCAACTTCAGTTTTCCATCGCTCATTTGGCGACACTTGTGAGAAACTTAGTGGAGAATCAAAGCCTGACATTTTATATTGTCCTTCATTTAAATTTGGCAGAGTCATAGAGTCGTCCAGTGCAGGAAAGGCCCTTCGGCCCATCGAGCCTACACTGACGATAACTACCCCTAATCTTGGGCTAATCCCATTTATCAGCACTTGTCCCAGATCCTTGAATGTTTCAAGGGCTCACCCAAGGGGCTGGTTTAGCTCACTGAGCTAAATCGCTGGCTTTTAAAGCAGGCCAGCAGCACGGTTCGATTCCCGTACCAGCCTCCCCGGACAGGCGCCGGAATGTGGCGACTAGGGGCTTTTCACAGCAACTTCATTGAAGCCTACTCGTGACAATAAGCGATTTTCATTTAATTTCATTTTCATTCAAGTGCTTTTTAAAGGTGTTGAGGTTTCCGGCCTCCACTACCTCCCCAGGCTGCGTATTCCTGATTCTCACCACCCTCTGAGTGAAATTTACTTTCCTCAAATCCCCTCGCAATCTTCTGCCCCTCCCCCTAAAACTACACCCCCTTGTGTTTGCCAGCAGCAGTGTTTGTCTTTCCCTTCCGAGGGTAGAGACAGAAACCCTATCTTACCGCAACTAATCACCAAGTCTTAATGTTCACCCTCTGCTCATCCAGTAATAGTACACGGCGAAGGAATAAGTCTAAAGCTCGTCTTTTACCTTAAACAAGTTTATTCTGGGCGGCGCAGTGGTTAGCACTGCTGCCTCGCTGCGCTGAGGACCCGGGTTCGATCCCAGCCCCCGGGCCACTGTCCGTGTGGAGTTTGCACATTCTCCCTGTGTCGGCGTGGGTCTCACCCCCACAACCCCAAAAAAGATGGGCAGGCTAGGTGGTCTGGCCGCACCAAATTGCCCCTTGATTAAAAGAAAAGCAAGTTTATTCTCAGAACAACTCAGCAGAATGGACCCCCCCCCCCCCCCCCCCCCCCCCCCCCCCCCCCCCCCCCCCCCCCCTCACACACTCACACACACACACACACACACACACACACACGCGCAGTTCCAGTTGGGTTCATTTATACTATTCTGTTTAAACCAATCAAACTAAATTAACTGAACTGAGCGACCAATGGAAAATGTATTAAAGGGACACTACACCGAACAAAATCAAAGTGTGTCCATTTCAAGATGATCCACTGCTTATTGCCTGTCTTTAGCAATGGGATTGCCCATTTATTGCAATTGCTGATGCATTGACACCCAGCTGTACGCAGCATTCTAACTGTGGCCTTACCAATGCCCTGCACAGACTCCCCTTCAGAGTAAAGGCCAACACTCCACTCGCCTTTCTCATTACAAGCTGTAGCCGCATGTTAACATATTGTGATTCACATACAAGGACATCCAGATCCCGCTGGACAGCAGCATTCCAGGGCGGCGCAGTGGTTAGCACTGCTGCCTCCCAGCGCCAGCGACCCCGGTTCAATTCCGGCCTCGGGTGATCGCCCGTGTGGAGTCTGCACGTTCTCCCCGTGTCTGCCTGGATTTCCTCCGGGTGCTCCGGTTTCCTCCCACAGTCCAAAGATGTCATAGATGTTTACAGCAGGGAAACAGGCCCTTCGGCCCAGCTTGTCCATGCTGTCCAGTTTCTATCACTAGGCTATTCCAAAAGATGGGCGGCCATGCTAAATTGCCCTTTACTGTCCACGGATGTGCAGGTTAGGTTATGAGGTTACGGGGGCTAGGGCGGGCTGGACATGGGTAGGGCGCTCTTTCGAAGGGTTGGTGCAGTCTTGATGGGCCGAATACATTGAACATAGAACATAGAACAGTACAGCACAGAACAGGCCCTTCGGCCCTCAATGTTGTGCCGAGCCATGATCACCCTACTCAAACCCACGTATCCACCCTATACCCGTAACCCAACAACCCGCCCCTTAACCTTACTTCTATTAGGACACTACGGGCAATTTAGCATGGCCAATCCACCTAACCCGCACATCTTTGGACTGTGGGAGGAAACCGGAGCACCCGGAGGAAACCCACGCACACAGGGGGAGGACGTGCAGACTCCACACAGACAGTGACCCAGCCGGGAATCGAACCTGGGACCCTGGAGCTGTGAAGCATTTATGCTAACCACCATGCTACCGTGCTGTCCTTCTGCACTGTGGAGATTCTATGAATCTCTCCTGATTGAAATAATATTGTGCTTTTCTATCCTACCCTCCAAAAGTTCATTTAGTTACCTCTTGAACCCATGTGGAGTGTCCATTTCAATTCACTTAATCTACAGCTGTTGTATCTCTCCTGTTTCAACCTCTCGCCGGCTCTCCTCGGTCACTTGCCTTCCTAACTTTGACTGGCTCACAATGGATTGTCCCCTGTGCTCAGAGCACAGCCCAACTCCCTTAACCCTTCTCCGCCTGACCCCAGCTCACTTTGGCTCATTTCTTTGTGCTCATTTTCCTTTTTTGGCACCTCATGTCATCATTCACCAACAAATCGGATTAGGTGCCACCAGAACTCACCCAACAGTTGGTCCAAGCCGGTCCCGAGGGTTTGACTGCTCATGAGTTCACGCTTTGCTCGCCAGAGCCAGTCAGCATGTGAGCCAAAGGGTGGGTAAGTCACTCTACTCTGAGCCAATCCAATTCCACTTATCAAATTACTTTCATCATCTGTTTTGTGCAATAGAACCTTGCAGACAGGTGGAGGCCATTCAGCCCCTCGTGCATGCCTGTGCCAACTCACGGAAGGAGAATCATAGAATCCCTACAGTGCAGAAGGCCCATCGAGTCTGCACGACCCTCCGAACGGGCACCCTACCCAGGTCCACGCCCCTGCCCTATTCCCGTAACGCCAAATTAGCGTAGCCCATCCACCTAACCTGCACATCCTTGGACACTCGGGGGCAATTTAGCGTGGACAATCCACTTAACCTGCACATCTTTGGACTGTGGGAGGAAACCGGAGCACCCGGAGGAAACCCACGCACACACGGGGAGAACGTGCAGACTCCGCACAGACCGTCACCCGAGGTCGGAATCGAACCTGGGTCCTGGCGCCGTGAGGCAGCGGTGCTAACCACTTGCGCCACCCGAAGAATCAGTTCCAGTTCCCCTCTCTGTCCCAGTGGCTCTGCACTACTCTCTCCCTGCAGATCACACAGCTCGTTGTGTGTAAACAGCTTTTGGCCTCAGCGTGCTGATTTCTTTGCCGATCGTCTCCGTGTCCACTGGAAACCGTGGCCTCCATATTTCCTCTCTCGCGTTTCTACTTCTAGAAACCTGAATGGAAAAACTTGTCGGTCGACATCTGCGCGGCAGCCCTGGTCACCCGCCTGGGCGGCTGCTTCCTTTCCTCGGTCTGCTGGCATTTGTCGAACGCTGTTCTGTTCATTGTGCGAGCGACAGTTTTCATTTCACTGAAATATCACACTTCAGCTCGGTTTCCTGTTTCCGAAAGACGTTGGGTTTGTTTTGAACCGCACCAGGGCACGTCGAGCGAGATCGATGACCCATGGCCCAGCGGGTACAGTGATGCGAGAAAGCCGACAAGACTATTTCAGCAGTGACTATTTTTAACTTGCTCTCTTATTTTTCATCGCGTCCTGTTTCAAGAGCAGTTTTCAATTTTAACGATAAAAGTCGGGCGAGAAGGAGGCCGTTCGTGTGCGTACTAGCTCTGTGAGGGCTGGGTTCCCGAGTCCCCCAGCCCCGTGTTGCTCAACGGCGTGCCATTCGCAGGCGGCGGGATTCTCTCTTTGTGAAGCCTCCCCGGGCCGCCGGGAAACCCACAGGCAAGAGTGCGCCTCCGGTGGGAAAATAATCCAGAGAATTCCGGCCTCTGTTTAATTCCTGGCTGGACCAGCATTTGCCGCCTGTGGTGAATGAGATTCACACGGTATTATAATCTGTATATATATGTATCAATATTGTAAGTGCAGTTGCACTACCTGACCACCAGGGGGAGTAGCTCTAGGAGTACTCGAGAGTTTGTACTGGGCTCCTCCCTTGGCTCCGCCCAGGACTCCTCCCCCGCAGCTGCTGTATAAAGATCCGTGCCACAGGGTCAGCCGGCCAGTTCACCGAAAGTTGAACGGTTAACAGGCTGGCTCTGTTGTAAGTATATTAAAACCGCTATTCTAATCCTACAAGCACGTGTCCGTAGAATTGTTGGTTCCAACACCGCCCATCCCTATTTGCATTCAAGAACATGGTGGTGAGTCGCCTTCTTGAACCGCTGCAGTCCATGTGGTCTAGGTGCACCCACTGTGCTGTTAGGGAGGGAATTCCAGGATTTCGATCCAACGACAGTGAAGGAACGGCGATTTAATTTCCAAGTCGGGGTGGTCAGTGACTTGGAGGAGAACCTCCAGGTGGGCATTCCCAAGAATCCTATTCCCCTCTACCCTCAGCCCTGGAAATTTTTCATTTTCTAATATTGATCCCCTTCCCTTGTGTAAGTTACTGTAGAATCTGATCGACCACCCTCTTGGGCGGAGTTTTTAAAAGAAAAAAACAATTCGTTCGTGGGGTGTGAGTGAGAGAGCAGCATTTCTTAGGAGCCCCACGAGGGCAGAAGGAGGCCATTTGGCCCATCGAGGCTGCAACGATGGGAAGAGAACCCTACCTGAACCCATTCCCTCAACCCATCCCCGTACCTTCACCTAACATCCACATCCATTGGCACTACGGGTCAATCTTAGCATGGCCAACTCACCTAACTACATATAACATCTGGCAACGCCGCCCAATCCCACATCTTCCTGTAAATCCTTTTTAAGAAGGACTTGAGCAGTTTACCTCAACTAAATCACTTTCAGTCCTTTTCTCCAGAAATGTCCAAGTTTTAGCTTCAAGCAGTCCACCCGTGAAAATGAGCTAAAAATGCACCCGACCACCCAAATCAGGCCTCGTGCCAAAAACAATGATTGCGGGCCGCACGGTGACACAGTGGGTTAGCACTGCTGCCTCACGGCGCCGAGGTCCCAGGTTCAATCCCGGCTCTGGATCGCTGTCCGTGTGAAGTTTGCACATTCTCCCCGTGGGTTTCGGCCCCACAACCCAAAGTGGGCAGCACGGTAGCAATGTGGTTAGCATAAATGCTTCACAGCTCCAGGGTCCCAGGTTCGATTCCCGGCTGGGTCACTGTCTGTGCGGAGTCTGCACGTCCTCCCCGTGTGTGCGTGGGTTTCCTCCGGGTGCTCCGGTTTCCTCCCACAGTCCAAAGATGTGCGGGTTAGGTGGATTGGCCATGCTAAATTGCCCATAGTGTAAAATGTAAGGTTAAGGGGGGGGGGGGGTTTGGGTTACGGGTATACGGGTATAGGGTGGATACGTGGGTTTGAGTGGGGTGATCATTGTTCGGCACAACATCGAGGGCCGAAGGGCCTGTTCTGTGCTGTACTGTTCTATGTTCTATGTTCTAACCCAAAGATGTACAGACTAGGTGGATTGGCCCCTGGAAAAAAAAAGAATCAAACAATGATTTCACCGACTCCAGAAGTATTTGCTGAAGAAAATTCCTGATGGCCATAGTTAGTTGACGGGTTCAATGCAAAATCAAATTTTTTTTTTAAAATTTAGATTAGCCAATAATTTTTTCCAATTGAGGGGCAATTTAGCATGGCCAATCCACCTACTCTGCACATTTTTGGGTTGTGGGGGTGAAACCCACGCAGACACGGGGAGAATGTGCAAACTCCACACGGACAGTGACCCAGGGCTGGGATTCGAACCCGGGTCCTCAGCGCCATAGGCAGCAGGGCTAACCCACTGCGCCACCGTGCCGCCCTCGTTTGCATATCATTAGTGGGCCCAGCCCGGTATTCTCCGGGGTCTCCACGATGCTCCGCCTCCACTGGGGCGAATTCACGACGGCGCGGTTCATTTGTGCTTTTAAAAATCATGAAAATAGTGTGGTGGCGCCGTTGAGGGAGAGAGAGAGGGGTTACGGACAGTATCCACCATCGCCATAGTTTGCTGGTAGTTGTGCCACTGGCCAGGGTGGGGGGGGGGGGCTTCTGCCAGGACGGGGGGGTGGCCAGAAGGTGGGCTGCGGGATCGGGATGGACGGGCACAGAACACCATTGCCGCAGTCGGCAAGGCAGCCGTACAGCTGCGCACTCCGCTGACTGCCCACTGTGAACTTGGGGCCACGGGTCGTCTAGGTGACCCCCTCGGGCACCCCCCTAGGTGCCCTCTGGCCCCAGCCGACATCAGCTGCATGGGCGCGCTCCAGTGCAACCAGTGCCATCTTGTTGGCTGGGATGGTGCGTGTGGGGAGTGACGTGTTGTTCTTTTCGTTGTACAAATGTTCCACCAAACAGTTGTGCGATGGTCACCGTTTCCAGTCAAGAGAACTGGTCACAGATGTTCAGTGAGGACATGTTCTCACTGCAGCTTGTCAGCCTCCCGAGTGTCAATCACGGACCCGGCCAATCAGGCACCGTTTCCCATTGGAATCGATTGTAATCCACGTGGCACCGGTGCTGGCCCCTCTGCAGTCCCTGAATCGGTCCAGCTTCGGCACCAGTTGTGCTGTCATGAAAGTTCACAAATCCTCCCCCAGGGTCAACACTTAGTCTCAGAAATGGAGAATCCCACCCAGTATATTTCCACAAAATTGAACAGGTCCTGACTGATTCACTGGACAAAATTGAACAGGTCCTGACTGATTCACTGGACAAAATTGAACAGGTCCTGACTGATTCAATGGACATCTGTGACCAGTTCCCTTGACTGGAAACGGTGACCATCACACAGCTGTTTGATTGGTGGACCAATTCATAGAATTTACAGTGCCGAAGGAGGCCATTCGGCCCATCGAGTCTGCACCGGCTCTTGGAAAGAGCACCCTACCCAAGGTCAACACCTCCACCCTATCCCCATAACCCAGTAACCCCACCCAACACTGAGGGCAATTTTGGACACTAAGGGCAATTTATCATGGCCAATCCACCTAACCTGCACATCTTTGGACTGTGGGAGGAAACCGGAGCCCCCGGAGGAAACCCACACAGACACGGGAAGGATGTGCAGACTCCGCACAGACAGTGACCCAAGCCGGAATCGAACCTGGGACCCTGGAGCTGTGAAGCGATTGTGCTATCCACAATGCTACCGTGCTGCCCAAATTGTGTAACATTTGTACAACGAAGAGGACAAGAACACCAGAGATGTTCTGGGGCACGGGGACCGTGCTGGGTTTGGCGGTGATGAACACAGGGGCAATAGGCTGCTGGCACTGGCCAGGGATCCACTCGATCACTGCAAACTGCTTATTTAAGAGCATCACTGGGAAAGAGCTGACCGTTGGAAAGAATATTGCTGTTTACATTTCTATTTGCTTCAGTGTTCTGCAGTCAAGAGAAGACGAGAGCGGAGAACCTTTACATTACAGCGTTGCACACTGCCCCAAGTAGATTGTCTTGCCCAGGTACGTAACCAGTCATTCCTCCCACCTCACAGAGCTGCAAGTTTCTCTTCTGTTTCATTCAGAAGCTTCGAGGAAGAGAAAAGGCTGCAACGAGTAGAAGGGAAGGTGAGATAAGACGGGACCGATGATATCAACCATGGGTTAAAACTGCAAGACTGTCCGAGGTAGGCCAGGCAGGAGGAGATTATAGGCTCATGAGATGAGATGAGATGACATTCATGAGATGTGGGCACAGCCAATTAGGCCACCATTTGTTGCCCATTCTCTGTTTCCCTTGAGAAGGTGGTGGTAAGCTGCCTTCTTGAACCGTGGCAGTCTTTGTGGTGTAGGTACACCCACAGTGCTGTTAGGGGGGGGGAGTTCCAGGATTTTGGCCTAGCGACAGTGAAGGAACGGCCGATCTGTAATAATAATAATGATCTTTATTGTCAGAAGTCGGCTTACATTAACACTGCAATGAATTTACTGTGAAAAGCCCCTAGTCGCCACATTCCGGCACCTGTTTGGGTACACAGAGGGGAGAATTCCGAATGTCCAATTCACCTGACAAGCACATCGTTCAGGACTTGTGAGGGGAAACCGGAGCACCCGGATGAAACCCATGCAGGGGCAAGGAGAACATGCAGACTCTGCACAGTGACTCGAGCCGGGAATCGAACCTGGGACCCTGGCGCTGTGAAGCAACAATGCTACCCACTGTGCTGCCATGCTGCCCTATTTCCAAGTCAGGAAGGTGAGTGACTTGGAAATGGGTGCTGATGTTCCCAGGTATCTGCCGCCCTTGGCCTTCTAGATTGGAAGGTGCTGCCTAAGGAGCCTTGGTGAGTTCCTGCAGTGGACCTTCTAGATGGTACGCACGGCTGCCGTTGTGCATTGGGAGTGGAGGGAGTGTAGGTTTGTGGAAGGGGTGCCAGTCAAACGGACTGCTTTGTCCTGGATGATGTCAGGCCCAGCTAAAGCTTGAGCAAGAATGGGAGATTGTGAGGAGTCGTGAGGGACAGTTTTAGCCCCAGTGGGGATTTGGTTACCAACAGTCGAGAATTTATCTGGAACCTTCAGTAATTACAGAAGCTATTCTGCAAGTCACTGCATCAAGCAGCCCAGGAGAAAGGTCTCGGGGACATAAAGATGTGTGGTTGATCCTTGTCATTTTCTTTAGACACTAACTAATCATAAGAGCGTAGGACCAATCATCAATCAGTCAGATAATCAAGCGTGTTTGTGCTTTCTGATAGGCCCTGGGAAGGTGGGTTCCGCAAGGATAAATGTGTCATGTGACCAATGGCGAGGATGGGGGGAGGGATGGTTGGAGGTGGAGGTGCCCGGAATCTCCAGGGGCGTCTAAGTGTTGACAGCCCATAATGGGAGCAGACGGCAATCCGGGAGCCTCTGACACAGTCCCAGCAGATTGTAACTTGTGCACTCCCCGATCGGCTATTCACCAATTTCATGTGGAGAGATCAGATCTGAAGAAATTCAGAGCAGAGGTAGACCATACAACCTATCCAGCTTTTCCACAATTCAGTACGATCATGGCTGACCTTAGGATTTAACTCCATTGTCCCAGCCGTTCCCCATATCCCTTAATTTCCTGAGGGACCAAAGGTCTGTCTCTTCCAGCTTTAAATATATTCAACTATAATAATCCTCCCCAGAATCACGGGGGACAACCCGGGTTGTAGAATATGAGTTCCCCTATCCACCTGGGACTTGTAAATTCGCCCTTTATAACCCGGCCCCGACTGGGCAGCCAATTGCGGTGGTCCCGACCTTTGAGTTGTGAGCCACATTGTCGCCTGTACTTTATTTTAACCAATTAAATATTGTTTAGCCTACCTTCTTGGCTCGGCTGAGCTTTTATATCAACAATGGAGTAACCACAACCTCTGGGGTGAAGAAATCCAAAGATTCACAGGCCTTTCAACGAAGAAATGATCGACCCCCTGCCCCTGGAATTGTGCCCCCAGGGCAGCACGGTGGCATTGTGGATAGCACAATCGCTTCACAGCTCCAGGGTCCCAGGTTCGATTCCCCACTGGGTCACTGTCTGTGCGGAGTCTGCACGTTCTCCCCGTGTGTGCGTGGGTTTCCTCCGGGTGCTCCGGTTTCTCCCACAGTCCAAAGATGTGCAGGTTAGGTGGATTGGCCATGCTAAATTGCCCTTAGTGTCCAAAATTGCCCTTAGTGTTGGGTAGAGTTACTGGGTTATGGGGATAGGGTGGAGGTGTTGACCTTGGGTAGGATGCTCTTTCCAAGAGCCGGTGCAGACTCGATGGGCCGAATGGCCTCCTCCTGCACTGTAAATTCTATGTAATTCTATGTAATCTATTCTATGTTCTAGACTACCCAGCCTGGAGGTTGGCATCACGGTAATCCCAGGATTGGGGAGGTTTGGTTGGTGGGCGGGGTTTGCTGTTGCTAGGGTCTTTCACCTGTCGGGGGTCTCGATGGGAGTGCGGTGCCCGGAGCAATCCAGAGAATCACTCCAACACCTGCATTCCTCCCCCCCCCACATCGCGCCCCCCCCCCCCCCCACCACACCCAGGACAGTTTCATTTACTTCTCGTGGTTAACCTCATTGGTTTCTCGACAGTTTTGCCTGGCGGGGTGGCCCTGGAGAAAAGGTTGGGCCGCTCGCTGCGTCCCCTCTACACAAATGCAGCCCCCAAAGGAGCCTGGGAAGAACCTCAGCCAATGGGGGAAAACCTGGGTCAGTGGGAAATGCAGCCGCTCGCCTCGCAATCCACACTCGCCTCCCGGCAATCTGGAATAATCAAAGCAATGAGCAAATGGGAACTAGAGCCTGAAATTCCAGTCGCTCACTGTGCTGCTGAGGAGGATCCCCTTGGGTTTCAGGGTGATTTGCTTACAACTCTCCAGACTGAATGGAATAAAAATGGTTAACTATTGAGAAGCTCAGTAGGTCAGGCAGCATCTGTGGATGAAGAGTGTTAATCGTGGCAAAAGGTGAATGAGCAGAAGGTAGCACAGTGGTTAGCACAGTTAAGGCCCCAGCAATTTCCTCCCTGCTTTCCCTCCGTATTCTGGGGTAAATGCCATCTGGCCCAGGAGGCTTATCAATGGGTGGGCACGGTAGCACAGCGGTTAGCACTGTTGCTTCACCGCGCCAGGCTCCCGGGTTCAATGCCGTCTTGGGTCACTGCCTGTGCGGAGCCTGCACCTTCGCCCCGTGTCTGCGTGGGTTTCCTCCGGTTTCCTCATACACGTCTCAAAATAAGCGCTTCTTGGGTGGATTGGACATTCTGAATTCTCCCTCTGTGTACCCGAACAGGCGCCGGAATGTGGCAACTGGGGGCTTTTCACAGTAACTTCATTGCCGTGTTAATGTAAGCCTACTCGTGGCACGACCAAAGATCGCTATTGTAATTAGAATGTGTTAATGGGAGCCCAACTGAGCGAGAAGGTATCAGGCTGTGAAGATGAGGAGTGGGAGAGGCAGTGGCTGGAGGGGAGATCAGATCATGTGGAACACTGGCACCCTGAGTTTGATGTTTTTTTTCATTCCAGAGATTCCACCCCGCTCCAAGCAGCTGCTGTCTCGAGTTCCCTCCAGCGACTATGACCCGTTTGCAGGGATGAAGACCCCTGGTCAGAGGCAGCTCATCACCCTGCAGGAGCAAGTGAAGTTGGAAATGATCACCGTGGATGAGGCTCTCCTGCAGTTTAAAGAATGGCAACTGAACCAGAAACGCAGATCGGAGTCATTCCGATTCCAGCAGGTAGTTCGCACTCCGGTTTGAACTGGTTAATTTCCAACATTCGCAGAACACCCCCCCCCCCCCACCTCCCCATCGCTCCCAATCCAATAGGATTATCGAAGCCAGGAGCGGGGGTCAGGGACGGGGGGTTTAAATTCCTCTTTTGTATTCATTCACTGGAGCTGCAATGAAGGGAAGAGGAGAGGATTGATTGGACAATAATCATCCATGCCTGGACCGTGTATGGCGGCACGGCAACACAGTGGTTAGCACTGTTGCTTCAGAGCTCCGGGGCCCTGGGTTCGATTCCCGGCTTGGGTCACTGCCTGTGCGGAGTCTGCACGTTCTCCCCGTGTCTGCGTGGGTTTCCTCCGGGTGCTCCGGTTTCCTCCCACAGTCCAAGGACGTGCAGGTGAGGTGGATTGGCCGTGCTGAATTGCCCCTTAGTGTCCAAAAAGGTTAGGTGGGGTTACTGTGATAGGGTCGAGGCGTGGGCTTAAGTATGGTGCTCTTTCGAAGGGCCGGTGCAGACTCGATGGGCCGAATGGCCTCCTTCTGCACTGTAAATTCTATGATTCTATGTATAATCCACTCTACTGTGGACCTTATCCAGTTCACCTACTCTCCTAAATATGGGCCCTGAATGTTTCTCCCTCCTGCTTTCAATATGAATGGACTAAATTAGGGTAGCATGGTGGTTAGCATAAATGCTTCACAGCTCCAGGGTCCCAGGTTCGATTCCCGGCTGGGTCACTGTCTGTGTGGAGTCTGCACGTCCTCCCCCTGTGTGCGTGGGTTTCCTCCGGGTGCTCCGGTTTCCTCCCACAGTCCAAAGATGTGCGGGTTAGGTGGATTGGCCATGCTAAATTGCCCGTAGTGTCCTAATAAAAGTAAGGTTAAGGGGAGGGGGTTGTTGGGTTACGGGTATAGGGTGGATATGTGGGTTTGAGTAGGGTGATCATGGCTCGGCACAACATTGAGGGCCTGTTCTGTGCTGTACTGTTCTATGTTCTAAGTGCTTCAGACGCCAAGCCTGACGATGTGAAGAGAGGAGACAATGAAACTGGGGAATTTAAATTCAATTAATTAAATAATATCTGGGATAAGGAAACCAGTCCCAATAATAACGACCAGGAAACTGCTGGAATGATCATTAAACCCCCCAACTTCATAGAATTTACAGTGCGAAGGAGGCCATTTGGCCCATCGAGTCTGCACGGTCCTTGGAAAGAGCACACACCTCCACTTTTTCCCAGTCACCCCACCTAATCTTTTGGACACTAATGTCAATTTAGCCTGGCCAATCCACCTAACCTGCAATTCTTTGGACGGTGGGAGGGAACTCCGGAGCACCCGGAGGAAACCCACGCACCGTCTGTTTCACCACTGTCCTTTACGGTGGGAAATCTTCCACCTTCACCAGATCCGGCCTCTACGTAACTGGGATTGACTCTCTGCTTGTCTCTGAAATGACCAAACCAGCCACATCGTCATATCCAAAATGGTGGCCTCCATCACCTCATCAAGGGCAATGAGGAATGAGAAATAAATACCAAATTGGTCAGTGACACTCCCATCCCATGACTGATGGGGGCTTTTCACAGTAACTTCGTTGCAGTGTTAACGTAAGCCTATTTGTGACAATAAAGTTTATTAAAGAAAAAGGGGGCAAAAGCAGACACATTATAGTTTGAGATGCTCCCTCGCCCGACCACAAAATCTTCTTATTCATAACAATATTCCCGCCATCTCCATAAAATGCTTATGTAGCACATTGTATATATTGTGTTGCCCTATTATGTATTCTCATGTATTTTCTTGAATTCTGTTTAATTCCCTTTTCTTCCCATGTTCTGAATGATCATTCAGATCATTGAATGAAGGGCAGCACGGTAGCATAGTGGTTAGCATCAATGCTTCACAGCTCCAGGGTCCCAGGTTCAGTTCTCGGCTGGGTCACTGTCTGTGCGGAGTCTGCACGTCCTCCCCGTGTGTGCATGGGTTTCCTCCGGGTGCTCCGGTTTCCTCCCACAGTCCAAAGATGTGCGGGTTAGGTGGATTGGCCATGCTAAATTGCCCGTAGTGTCCTAAAAAGTAAGGTTAAGGGGGAGTTGTTGGGTTACGGGTATAGGGTGGATACGTGAGTTTGAGTAGGGTGATCATTGCTCGGCACAACATCGAGGGCCGAAGGGCCTGTTCTGTGCTGTACTGTTCTAAATCTGTTGAGCTGCTTGCAGAAAAATACTTTTCACTGTACCTCGGTACACATGACAATAAACAAATCCAATCCAATCCAATCCAATCCAATCCAAAAAGCACAGGTGCCATAAACTGTTTTATTTGGTCCATGACGTTCTCCTCCAGAGGATCTCGCAGAGTAACAGAGCAGATGGGCCATGAGAAATCTAACGGTATCTTCCTGTTCTAGGAAAACCTGAAGAAGCTGCGAGACAGTATCACGAGGAGACAGAACATCAAAGGGAAGACCGGCAAGCATCAAGGTGAGCTCCAGCCACACCTGCCGATCTATGCTGGAAGCTAGAGCCATTTGAAATAGGTATTGCTGTCTCGTGGCCCAGCGTGGGTGGGACATTCAGCTACGCCAAGAGTCGCAGTTCCATCAACACGGTGGCACAGCGATTAGCACTGCTGCCTCGCAAGTCCAGGGTCCCGGGTTCGATTCCAGCCTTGGGTCGCTGTCTCTGCGGAGTCTGCACGTTCTCCCCCCCCCCCCCCCCCCCCCCCCGTCTGCGTGGATTTCCTCGGGGTGCTCCGGTTTCCTCCCGATGTGTGGGTTAAGTGGGGTCACGGGGATAAGTCGGGGGAGTGGGCCTCGGTAAGGGTGCTCTTTCGGAGGGTAGGTGCAGACTCGATGGGCCGAGTGGCCACCTTCTGCACTGCAGGAATTCTATCCTTCATCTGCTTTGATTTCACCTGGGGGCAGTGAGCCAGATTATGCTTCCGAGATTGATTCTGAACAGTTTTGAGAATTTAAATTGGAAAGAAATAGCCTAGGCCTTTGAGAAGTTGCAGGAGAGATTCCGAGCGATGATCCCAGGAATACGAACCTCTGGAAACCGGGACACTTCTCATGAGAGCAAAGAGGTTCCGGTTGAGGTTTTCAAAATTATGAGCGAAATAATTCAAGGGGCCAATCCCCTCCCTCAGAGAGATTGGCAGCATAATATTTCGGCACTTTTCCAAAAAATCAAGACAGAAGTTGGGAGAAAGAATTGTAAAGATGGCAAAATGGGAGGTGCCGGTAGGCGAAGAGCTCAAAGTTCCAGGTGATAGTTCTGGAGGATTAGCTTCAGACCCCACTGAGGCTGTTGGAATTTAACTCCAATTAATAAAATCCGGAATTGAAAGTTAATCTCCCTGATGGTGACCATGACGATTATTGCTCTATTGCTCTAAATGAAATGAAATGGGGAAAAAAAATGACAATCGCTTATTGTCACGAGTAGGCTTCAAATGAAGTTACTGTGAAAAGCCCCTAGTCGCCACATTCCGGCGTCTGTTCGGGGAGGCTGGTACGGGAAAGCCTCACTGCACCGAGGTCCCGGGTTCGAATCCCAGCTCTGGGTCACTGTCCATGTGGAGTTTGCACATTCTCCCAGTGTCCGCGTGGGTCTCAGCCCCCCACACAACCCAAAGATGTCCAGGTTAGGTGGATTGGCCAGGCCAAACGGTCCCTGAATTGGAAAAACTTTAAATTAAAAATAATTAATTAATTCAAATAAATAAAAGATAGAT
>NC_052167.1:28654104-28852805 GCF_902713615.1 Scyliorhinus canicula
AAAAAAAAAAAGGAATCAGGGATCACCCATAGCCGTCTTTAACATACGTAGCCACCCTCCCCCCCGCCCCCCACCCACCCTCCCCCCCTCAACTAATGTTCGATGTTAACCAGTTCTTGAAAGTGCATAATAAATAGTGCCCATGACTTGTAGAACCCCTCCGAGCTTCACCTCAGTTCGAACTTAACCTTCTCAAAGGTCAAGAATTCCAGCAGATCCCCTCACCACGCCAGGGCACAGGGTGGAGAGGCTGCTCTCCATCCCAGCAGGATCCGCCTTCGGGCGATCAACGAGGCGAAGGCTATGATATCTGCCTCCGCACCAGTTTCCAACCTTGGCTGGTCCGACACCCCGAATATGGCCTCCCGGGGACCCAGGTCCAGTTTCACATGCACCACCTTGGAAATTACCCTAAACATCTCCTTCCAGTAATCCTCCAGCTTTGCACAGGACCAAAACATGTGAACGTGATTGGCGGCCCCCCCCCCGCTCCTCCCCCCCCCCACACACATTTTCTACCCCTTCAAAGAATCGGCTCATCCTCGCCCTCGTGAGGTGCGCCCTGTACACCACGTTCAGCTGTATCTGCCCCAACCTCGCACACGAGGTGGAGGCATTCACTCTCCAGAGCACCTCACACCAGACCCCCTCCTCCATAACCTCTCCCAACTCTTCCTCCCACTTTGCTTTAATCCCCTCCAGTGGTGCCTTATCCTTTTCCCACATAGCTCCGTATACCGCTGACACTGTCCCCTTCTCCAATCCACTTGCCGCCAGCACCTCCTCCCAACAACGTGGAGGCCGGAGCCTCCGGGAAGCTCTGTATCTCCTTCCTGGCAAAGTCCCGAACCTGCATATATCTAAACACCTCCCTGCTCCAGCCCATACTTCGCTTCCAGCTCCCTCAATCCTGCAAACCGACCCCGAGGAAACAAATCTTTTAGAGATTAATCCCCTTCTCTTCCCATTTCCAAAAGCTTCCATCCCACCTCCCTGGCTCAAATCTGTGGTTCTCCCGGATCGGCTTTTCCCTCGACCCTGCCCCCAACCTGAAGTGTTGGCGAAACTGCCTACAGATTTTCAATGAAGCTACTACTACCGGACTCCCTGAGTATTTCCCCGGGGCTATCGGGAGCGGGGCCGTTGCTACTGCCTTCAGCCCCGACCCCCTGCATGAACTCTCCTCCATTCTGACCCACTGGGAATCAACCCCTCTGACCCAGCTCCGCACCTTCTCCACATTCGCCGCCCAGTAATAATACATCAGGTTCGGGAGATCCAAACCCCCTGCCTGCCTTCCCCTCTGTAGCAGCACCTTCCTCACCCTGGCCATCTTCCCTCCCCAAATAAACAAGGTAATTCTTCCCTCAATCTCCCTGAAAAAAGCCTTTGGCAGGAAAATCGGCAGACATCGAAAAATAAACAAAAATTGCGGCAACACGTTCATTTTAACCGCCTGTACCCGACCTGCCAGTGACAGAGGGAGACCATCCCACCTCGCCAGGTCGGCTTTCACGCTCCCCATCAAACTAGTGATTTTGTATCTGCAAAGCCTTCCCCACTTCCGGGCAACCTGCACCCCCAAATACCTAAAGTGAGTCTCTGCCCTACGGAATGGCAGCCCCCACCCCTGCTCCCAGCCCCGGCCGAGACACCACAAAATACTCACTCTTGTCCAAGTTCAGCTTGTACCCAGAGAAAGACCGAAACACTCGCAGCAACTCCAATAGTCCTCCTATCGACGCACTCGGCTCCGATACATACAGCAGCAAGTCATCGGCATATAAGGACATCCTATGCTCTATCCCCCCCCGCACTATTCCTTTCCATGCTCCCAAACTTCTTAATGCCATGGACAATGGCTCAATCGCAAGCGCAAACAGCAGGGGGGGACATAGGACATCCCTGCCTCGTCCCACGGTGGAGAAAAAAGTATCTCAAACTGATATTGTTCGTGTGGACACTCGCCTTCGGCTCCTTATATAATAACTTTACCCAGTTCACAAATCTTGGTCCAATCCCAAACCGTTCCAGAACTGCCATCAGGTACCCCCATTCTACCCGATCAAACGCCTTCTCGGCGTCCAATGCCACAACCACCTCTGTTTCCTTCCCCTCTGCCGGTGCCATACCACGTTCAAGACCCTCCTAATATTCAAAAACAGCTGCCTCCTTTCACGAACACTGTCTGATCCTCACTATCACCTTCGGGAGGCACCCCTCCAGCCTACCCGCCAGTACCTTCGCCAATATCTCTGCGTCCACATACGACCCCACACTCCGTCGGATCCTATCCTCTTTAAGCCAACAGGAAATCGATGCCTGCCCCAAGGTTTGCGGCAGCACCCCCTTCCCTATCTACTCTTCAAACATCCCCACCATCAGGGGTGCCAGCTTATCCTTAAATTTTTATAATATTCCACTGGAAACCCATCCGGCCCCGCCACCTTCCCCGACTGCATCCTCCCAATCGCATCCTTTATCTCCTGCTCCAGTACTGCTCCTTCTAATGTAGCCTCGTCTCCCTCCCCTAACCTCGGGTACTCCAACCCATCTAGAAATTCCTGCATCTCACCGTCTCCCCTGGGTGGCTCTGACCTGTACAACCTCTCATAAAATTCCTCAAAAACCTTGTTAATCAGCTCCGGAGCCACCACCAAATTCCCGGCCCTATCTCTTACCTGAAGAATTTCCCTTGCTGTTGCCTCCCTCTGGAGCTGACCTGCTAACATACCTCCTCCATGTTCATAAACTGCACCCCTCGCTCGTCTCAGTTGGCACACAGCCTTCCTGGTGGATAGTCGGGGTCAAAGCTCGCCTGTAGTTCCTTCCTCTTTTCCAACTTCGCTGGGTCCCCATCCTCCGCATAACTCCTATCTGCCTCCAACATCTCATCTATTAGCCTCTGTCCCGCTCCAACCTCTCCTCTTTGTCCACCCTGGCCTTAAACAAAATCAACCTCACCCCTCACCACCGCCTTAGAGCCTCCCAGAACGACTGCCATTGACACCTGCACCCGTACATTGAATCTTAATTACCGTGTCAATTTTTCACAGAATACCTGGTTCCCAGCAAAAGCCCCACATCCATTTCCACCCCGGCTCTGCACTACCCCCTTCTCCAGCACCATATCCACCAAATGCGTAGCGTGAGCTGACACAGCAATTACTCGGATATTCCGCACCCCTGACTCCAGCCGGCAAAGCCTTTCCCACCACAAAAAAAGTCAATCCGCGAGTATAACCTATGGACTTGCTGAGAAAAACGAGTACTCCCGTTCCCCTGGGTGCAGGAATCTCCAAGGGTCCACCCCTCCATTTCCACCATTAGCCCAGCCAGCGCCTTTGCCCCCCCTGATGGGACCAGCGAGCGCGGCCGTGATCTGGCACCGGTCTCCCGTCCCCCCCCCACCCCACCCCCCCCCCCCCCCCCCCCCCCCCCACAATCAGCTTGTCTGTGTCCAAATCCCACATCGTCCCAATTGGGACCGCATACACTTAACAGCGCCACTAATCTCCCGTCCAGCGCCCCGGCCACAATCACATATCTACCCCCCTGATCTGGCACCACCTTCTCCATCTGGAAGCGAACCCTTTTGCTGACCAACACGCTACCCCTCGAGCCCTTCCGTCAAATCCAGAGTGGAACACTTGGCTAACCCAACCCTTTTTAAGTCTCACCTGGTCCTTCACCCTCAGGAGTCTCCTGCAGCATTGCCACATCGGCTTTCAAACTTTTAAGATGCGCAAGCACCCCTGACCTCTTGACCGGACCTCCTAGCCCTCGCATGTTCCACGTAACTATCCTTACTGGGGGTCTCTTCCCCCCCCCCACCTTTCTTATCCACCATCAACATACCACCGGGCCCTGCCCCATAAGCCTGACTCACCCCTGTCCATTGTTAACATCGAACTCCTTCCCCCCCTCCCGAAAACCCCCCCTACCTTTCCCGCAGAACCAACATCCCCCAGCATCCATCCCTTCCCCCCCTCTCTCTCGCCTCGTAGGCCCATTGAAGCCTGCTATCCAGGCCCCAACGTCCGCAGCCCTCCTCCCTCACCTCCGTTCTAGCTGATTAGTTAGCTAGCGCGGGGGGCTCCCCCCCGCCAAGACATTCATCCCCTTCCACCCAGTCCCAGAGAAAAAAACAAAACAAACCCAACCAATCCAACCCATACAATTCACTAACATAACATGTAACCGTCGCAACACAGAGCGCCCATCAACCCACCATTAACTTAAACCTCTATAACAATACGAGGAGAAGTAGGTTACAATATAAATCCGTAAAAGAAAGTTATAACATTTATACATTTTCCGGCTGTTCAAACACAGTCCACAGTCTCTCTTCCAGATCACTCTTCATGTCTGTCCCAAGCCTCTGCCTTCACGAACACCTCAGCCGCATCCTGTCTCAAAATAAAAGTCTTTGCCGTTATAACCTTACCCCTCAACCTCGCTGGGTACACCATACCAAACCGTACCCCCTTCTTGTACAACGTCGCCTTCACTCTGTCGCCCAAACGCCGCTCGTCTTTTTGCCAACTCCACCGTCAAGTCCTGGTATAGATCCGGACCGTAGTACCATCCCATAGTATCTACCGCTTCTGCTTCGCCCAGTTTACACCTCTTCTCCTCATGCAGTACTTATGGAAGCAGATAATTACTGCCCTTGGCGGCTCATTCACATTGGGCTCGGCCTTAATGACCGATGGGCTCGGTTTAGCTCGTACTGGGAGGGATTCTCACCCTCCCCCATGAGCTCCGCCAACTTCTTAGCGAAGTATTGTGTTGGCCTTGGGCCCTCTGTCCCTTCGGGCAAGCCCACAATTCTCAAATTGTGCCGGCTCGAGCGGTTTCCAAGTCTTCCGCTTTGCTCGGAGACCTCTACTAATCTCCACAGCTTCCTCAACTCATCTCCCATCGAGGTGGCCTGGTCGCTGTGTCGTGACATGGCTTCTCCACTTCCTTCTCTTCTCGCCCTGCTCTCCTCACCCGGCCAATGCCGTTGCCACCGGTCACCTTCACCGGGCAATTATCAGGACGATTGCCTCCTCCACCAGTAACTTCAATGCGGCCGCCTGTTTCCTTTTTTCCAGGCCTCCATGAGCCTCGCAAACTGTTTTTTTCCAACTCCCCCGCCATCACCGCGGTCACCTTCTCAACCGGAAATAGTGCGGCCCCACTTTGCAGTTCGGCTTCCGCCATCCTATTCACCTCTTTTATTCGTCTTTTCCTTCAGCAGCGACCCCCGCGTTTCCTCCTTTCTTCGACGCTGCCTTTCGCATCCTTTAGCGGCTTATTGTTTTTCACTTTCTTCTCTTCTCCTCTCTCTCCTCACCCTTCTGTCCTTCATCAATCTGAATTATTCTTTTTTTTAAAAGGCAAAGGGGAGGAAAGAAAAAACTTCACCAAACTTCTTTAAAATTTCTTTAAACCTTCCAGCTCTCTTCCTTTCCTCTCTGACTCGTCCAGAACTCCCCTGGGACCAGGTTCCAGCCGCCATTCTTCCTCCTAGGGTGGGAGCCATACGTTGTGGGACACTCAGCTCTTACATGGTGCCTGGACTCGGCCTGCCTCCTCGGCCTCCTCGTAGCTCCGCCCCGCTGCTCTGGCCCCGAGGCCGCGCTGGGCCCAGGACCTCAGCCCCCGCCGCCCCAACACCCGCGCGGGGTTCTTCACCGGTTTTTAAACCGGCCCCCGCTGGCTGCTCGCGGCGGCCCCAAAGGCCGACGGTAGTCGGGGGGGGGGGTGCGTCGAAACTTGGGGATTTCCCCGAAATCGCCGCGACTCGCGGCCACCGGCGGGAGCTCTTCGCGCTGCGGCCATGATTTGCCTCATTAATCATTGTTTAATTAGTACATGAGATGTCGAGGGACTGGTTGTCATCACTTAGAACATAGAACATAGAACAGTACAGCACGGAACAGGCCCTTCGGCCCTCGATGTTGTGCCGAGCAATGATCACCCTACTCAAACCCACGTATCCACCCTATACCCGTAACCCAACAACCCCCCCCCCCCCACCTAAACCTTACTTTTAGGACACTACGGGCAATATCATGGCCAATCCACCTAACCCGCACATCTTTGGACTGTGGGAGGAAACCGGAGCACCCGGAGGAAACCACGCAGTACACGGGGAGGACGTGCAGACTCCGCACAGACCGGGACCCAGCCGGGAACTTGTTGATTTTCTGGAGGTGATCAGGTTGCCGGGGACAGGCTGCCTCATACACGCTAGTTCCTTTAACTTATTTCCAGGACTTTCTGAAGGCCAGTGGTTTAACGGCGACCAAGCGAGCTGAGAGGTGTTTATTCGAGAAGTTGGGCGATTCATAATCGCCCATAATCGTTTGGGGCAGCAGGGGTAGCATGGTGGTTAGCATAAATGCTTCACAGCACCAGGGTCCCAGGTTCGATTCCCGGCTGGGTCACTGTCTGTGTGGAGTCAGCACGTTCCTCCCCCTGTGTGCGTGGGTTTCCTCCGGTTTCTCCGGTTCCTCCCACAGTCAAAGATGTGCGGGTTAGGTGGATTGGCCATGCTAAATTGCCCGTAGTGTCCTAATAAAGTAAGGTTAAGGGGGAGGGTTGTTGGGTTACGGGTATAGGGTGGATACGTGGGTTTGAGTCGGGTGATCATTGCTCGGCACAACATTGAGGGCCGAAGGGCCTGTTCTGGTGCGTACTGTTCTATGTTCTATGTTCTATAAATAAACCTGATTAGCGTTTGGATGAGAGGATCTAAACCATAACAGCTGCCCGCTCAAGAACATCAGAACTGGGAGCAGGAATCGGCCATTCAGCCCCTCAAACCGGCTCCACTGTCCAATACTTTCATGATGTGGAGATGCCGGCGTTGGACTGGGGTGAGCACAGTAAGAGCTCCGAAAGCTCGTGTTTGAAACAAACCTGTTGGACTTTAACCTGGTGTTGTAAGACTTAGAACATAGAACATAGAACGATACAGCGCAGTACAGACCCTTCGGCCCTCGATGTTGCACCGACATGGAAAAAAAACTAAAGGCCATCTAACCTACACTATGCCCTTATCATCCATATGCTTATCCAATAAACTTTTAAATGCCCTCAATGTGGCGAGTTCACTACTGTTGCAGGTAGGGCATTCCACGGCCTCACACTCTTTGCGTAAAAACCCACCTCTGACCTCTGTCTATATCTATTTACCCCTAATTTAAGGCTATGTCCCCTCGTGCTAGCCACCTCCATCCGCGGGAGAAGGCTCTCGCTGTCCTGCCCCACCTTTGGGGCAAGCAGGGTAGCATGGTGGTTAGCATAAATGCTTCACAGCTCCAGGGTCCCAGGTTTGATTCCCGGTGGGTCACTGTCTGTTGGAGTCTGCACGTCCTCCCCCTGTGTGCGGTGGGTTTCCTCCGGGGCTCGGTTTCCTCCCACAGTCCAAAGATGTGCAGGTTAGGTGGATTGGCCATGCTAAATTCCCGTTAGGCCCTAATAAAAGTAAGGTTAAGGGGGGGTTGTTGGGTTATGGGTATAGGGTGGATACGTGGGTTGAGTAGGGTGATCATGGCTTGGCCAACATTGAGGGCCGAAGGGCCTGTTCTGTGCTGTACTGTCTATGTTCTATCTGATCATTTGTATGCCTCTATTAAGTCACCTCTTAACCTTCTTCTCTCTAACGAAACAACCTCAAGTCCATCAGCCTTTCCTCATAAGATTTTCCCTCCATACCAGGCAACATCCTGGTAAATCTCCTCTGCACCCGTTTCCAAAGCTTTCCACGTCCTTCCTATAATGAGGCGACCAGAACTGTACGCAATACTCCAAATGCGCCGTACTAGAGTTTTGTTACAACTGCAACATGACCTCATGGCCTCCGGAACTCAATCCCTCTACCAATAAAGGCCAACACACCATAGGCCTTCTTCACAACCCTATCAACCTGGGTGGCAACTTTCAGGGATCTATGTACATGGGACACCGAGGTCCCTCTGCTCATCCACACTATCAAGAATTTTACCATTAGCCAAATATTCCGCATTCCTGTTATTCTTTCCAAAGTGAATCACCTCACACTTCTCCACATAAACTCCATTTTACAATATTTTTCATGGCTGATCTCCTCTTGGGCTCAACTCCACCGTCTGCCAGTTCTCCATAAACTTCAACCCCCATTACTAAGTAAAATCTGTCTATCTCCTCCTAAATGTTCTCACTGTCCCAGCATCCACCCCACTCTGGGGTAGCAAATTCCACAGATTCCTTTGGAGAAGCCTCTTTTTCCTCAAATTTTCTACCTGTTATCCTGACATTATGACTTCCTGTTTTAGATTCCCCACAAGAGGAAGCCATCGGCTCCAAGTCTACTTTGTCCATACCTTTTATCATCCTGTTTCCCTCAATTTGATCTCACCTCATTCTTCTAAACTCTAGATTATCGGCCTAAACTGTTCAATCTCTCTTCATAAGACAGACCCTCATCTCTGGGATCAATCCAGTGACCCTCCTCTGAACTGCCTCTAACGTACCTACATCCCTCCTCAAATAAGGGGACGAAAACTGTGCCCAGTACTCCAGGTGCGGTCTCACGAGTGCCTTGTACATTTGCAGCACACATTCCCTACTTTTATACCCTGGCAATGAGGGTAGGGAGGGAGGTGATCGGGAGGGAGGATTTGGGGAGGGAGGTAATGGGGAGGGTGATTGAGAGGGAGGTGTTGGCGAATGAGGTGTTGGCAAGGGGAAGGGATGGGGAGGGAGGTGTTGGGAAGGGAGGGGATGGGAAGGGAGGGGATAGTGATTGAGGGCATCGGAATTGAGGAGATTGGGAGGAAGGTGTTGGGAAGGGAGGGGACGGTGATTGAGGGGATTGGGATTGAGGAGATGGGGAGGGAGGTGTTGGGAAGGGAGGGGACGGTGATTGAGGGCATCGGGATTGAGGAGATGGGGAGGGAGGGGGTGGGAAGGGAGGGGATGGTGATTTAGGGGATTGGGATTGAGGAGATTGGGGAGGGAGGTGTTGGGAAGGGAGGGGATGGTGATTGAGGTCATCTGGATTGAGATGGGGAGGGAGGTGTTTGGGAAGGGAGGGGACAATGATTGAGGGGATTGGGGTTGAGGAGATGGGGAGCGAGGTGTTGGGAGGGGGGGAATGGTGATTTAGGGGATTGGGATTGAGGAGATGGGGAGGGAGGTGTTGGGAAGGGAGGGGATGAGGCTTGTGGGGATCTAGGATTTGAGTAGATTTGCGAGGGAGGTGTTGGAAGGGAGGGATGGTGGATTGAGGGGATCGGGATTGAGGAGATGGGGAGGGAGGTGTTTGGGAAGGGAGGGGATGGTGATTGAGGGGGATCGGGATTGAGGAGATGGGGAGGGAGGTGTTGGGAAGGGAGGGGGGATGGTGATTGAGGGGATCGGGATTGAGGAGATGGGAGGGAGGTGTTGGGAAGGGAGGGGATGGTGATTGAGGGCATTGGGATTGAGGAGATGGGGAGGTGTTGGGAAGGGAGGGGATGGTGATTGAGGGGATCGGGATTGAGGAGATGGGGAGGGAGGTGTTGGGAAGGGAGGGGATGGTGACTGAGGGGATCGGGATTGAGGAGATGGGGAGGGAGGTGTTGGGAAGGGAGGGGATGGTGATTGAGGGGATTGGGATTGAGGAGATTGGGAGGGAAGGTGTTGGGAAGGGAGGGGATGGTGATTGAGGGGATTGGGATTGAGGAGATTGGGAGGGAGGTGTTGGGAAGGAGGGATGGTGATTGAGGGCATCGGGATTGAGGAGATGGGGAGGGAGGTGTGGTGAGGAGGTGGTCCTGGGTTGGGAGGGTGGTAGAAGCTGGGTTTATGCTCCTGCCTTATCCCCGTCCTTTCCCATGGAATACTGGGCGGGTTCTCTCTCCCTCCAGGCCGATCTCTGGTGGGGAACGCCCCCTGCTGGCAGTGGGATTCTCCGTCCCGGCAGCCAGCCAATGGGCTTTCCCATTGTGGCCACCCCGTTGGGAAATCCCCGAGCGTGGGCAACGCTGCCGGCCAAGCGGAGGATCCCTCCCACTGAACCTGACTGAATTGTGATCACTATCCCCGATATGGACGCCAGCTGTCACTTTACCCACTTTACCCTCTTTCGCTCTCTCAGCACAGACTGGAAATTTCCCTTGGCATCTGTGCATGTTCATTTAACCTTTCAGGCGAAGTCGTGTGGACTGTGCGACATGTTGGTCTCGCTCTCCGTGTTCCTGCCGTGTGTGTGTGTGTGTGTGTGTGTGTGCGCGTGTGTGTGCGTGTGCGTGTGTGTGTGTGCGTGTGCGTGTGTGTGTGAGTGCATGCGTGTGTGTGCGTGTGTGTATGTGTGTGTGTGTGTGCGTGTGTGCGCGTGTGTGTGAGTGCGTGTGTGTGTGAGTGCGTGTGTGTGAGTGCGTGTGCGTGTGTGGTGTGCGTGTGTGTGTGTGAGTGCGTGCGTGTGTGTGTGTGTGCGTGTGCGTGTGTGTGTGTGTGTGTGTGTGTGTGGTGTGTGTGTGTGTGTGTGAGTGCGTGTGTGTCTGAGTGCGTGCGTGTGTGTGTGCGTGTGTGTGTGTGTGAGTGCGTGGTGTGTGTGTGAGTGCGTGCGTGTGTGTGTGTGTGTGCGTGCGTGTGTGTGCGTGCGTGTGTGTGTGTGACGTGTGTGTGTGGAGAAGTCCCAGTTTGGTGACCGTGTGTTGTTGATGACCAGTCTCGTGTATGGTTCCAGCACCCAGTGATGATCTGGGTGATGTCTGGGGGTGGGGGTTTGGGGGGCGGGGGGGGGGGGGGGGGGGGGGGTTTGGGGGTGGACGGTACTTTCCGCTGAGATCGTCACCGTTCTGACTGCGGCATCCGCTGGCGTTGTGCAGAGTGAGGGCAGTGCCCACTTGAGGAAGAACTCGCTTGAACTTTGCCACCAGAGGCCTTGGCTGAGGCCAGTCAGCCCTCCACATTCAGGGGCATAAACACCAGAGTGCGGGGGGGGAGTGTCGGGTCCATCGGAGGTGGTGGCACCAATATTTAATACTCTTCATTCACCATCTTATCACCATCGACTGGCCGCACCCGGGACTGGCCGACAACTCGAAATGCACCTGGCCAGGCCCACTTGGTTGATGGGGATAGAACGTTCCTGCCGGGTGATATCACTGCTCATTACAAACTTCACATAGCTCCAGTGTCAGCTGCCAAACCTCCGACAGACCGAATTCACCAGGTATTGGTCAGGATCTTGGGCCCTATGGCTCGTCACTCTGACACTGTGTGTTTGAGGGATCTTGCTTGAGGATTGGAATGTTAGTCAGAGTCAGGCTAGCTGTGACTAAATCAGGACCGGGCTTGTTAAAGGGGCCAAGTTCCAGTGATTTAATTGGGGTTGTAAATTTGTTTGTCTACTGCTGTCAATTGTCAGATTCTATACCAGCGTGAAGGGGGGCAGGTTTCTGTGGTATATACGCAGCAGTTGTTGAACTGGAGAAGACCTCAGCCCATCTAGCCCACCTATCCAACAGTGGTGTAATTGTGTTTACATTTAGACTCACCTGAGGAAGGAGCAGTGCTCCGAAAGCTAGTGATTCCAAACAAACCTGTTGGACTTTAACCTGGTGTTGTCAGACTTCTTACTGTGTCAGCCCAGTCCAACGCCGGCATCCTCCACATCATTTAGACAATAAGATGGAGGAGGGGCAGAAGAGTATGGCCGTTTGGCCCATCGAATCTGCTGCACCATTCAATGAGATCGTGGCTGATCTGATATATCCAGCAACCTCGATTCCCTCACTGTTAAAACTCTCTATCTCAGTCTTGACCATATACAACGGCCAGCCTCTACAGCTTCTGCGGGCTGGTTTAGCACAGTGGGCTAAACAGCTGGCTTGTAATGCAGAACCAGGCCAGCAGCACGGGTTAAATTCCCGTACCAGCCTCCCCGAACAGGTGCCGGAATGTGGCGACTAGGGGCTTTTCACAGTAACTTCAGTGAAGCCTACTCGTGACAATAAGCGATTGTTATAATAACAATCCGTGGGGCCGTGGGGCAGCACGGTAGCATGGTAGTTAGCATAAATGCTTCACAGCTCCAGGGTCCCAGGTTCGGTTCCCGGCTGGGTCACTGTCTGTGCGGAGTCTGCACGTCCTCCCCGTGTCTGCGTGGGTTTCCTCCGGGGGCTCCGGTTTCCTCCCACAGTCCAAAGATGTGCGGGTTAGGTGGATTGGCCATGCTAAATTGCCCGTAGTGTCCTAAAAAGTAAGGTTGAGGGAGGGGTGGGGTTGTTGGGTTACGGGTATAGGGTGGATACGTGGGTTTGAGTAGGGTGACCATGGCTTGGCACAACATCGAGGGCCGAAGGGCCTATTCTGTGCGGTACTGTTCTATGTTCTATCTTAAAGATTCCACAGATCAAGACCTTCTGAGGGAAGAAATTCCTCCTCATCTCTGTCTTAAATGGGTGACTCCCTTACTCTGAGATGAGGCCCTCTGGTCCTAGCCTCTCCCACAATAGAAACCTAGTGAAACTTCTCCGGACTGCCTCCAATGCCAGAATATCTTTCCTTGGAGAAGGTGACCAAAGCGGTTCACAGTATTCCGGGTGTTTGTCTAACTTGTGCTTTGTATAGTTTTAGCTGCACTTCCCTATTTTTTATCCTCATTCCCATTGAAATAAGGCCAACGTTTCATTTAGTTTGATTTCCCAATATCTGAACTTGCATGTTAGCTTTTTGGGATTTATGCACGGGATTCCCAGATCCCCTCTCTGCTGCAGATTTCTGCAGCCCTTTCTCCATTAAATAATCGTCAGCTCTTTACTTCTCCTACCAAAAGTGCACAAAAACAACAAAGAACCAATACCGCCCAGGAACAGACCCTCCGGCCCTTCAAGCCTGTACAACTTCACAGACCTAACCAGATTATCATAGATCATCATAGAATTTACAGTGCAGAAGGAGGCCATTCGGCCCATCGAGTCCTGCACCGGCTCTTGGAAAGAGCACCCCTACCCAAGGTCAAACACCTCCACCCTATCCCATAACCAGTAACCCCACCCAACACTAAGGGCAATTTGGACACTAAGGGAAATTCATCATGGCCAATCCACCTAACCTGCACATCTTTTGGGCTGTGGGAGGAAACCGGAGCACCCGGAGGAAACCCACGCAGACACGGGGAGAACGTGCAGGACTCCGCACAGACAGTGACCCAAGCTGGAATCGAACCTGGGACCCTGGAGCTGTGAAGCAATTGTGCTATCCACAATGCTACCATGCTGCCCACTATTGGTTGATTGGTTGATGAGAACCGGTCTCCGTTCCTTCTTGAAACACATTTGAAAATGAAAATCGCTTATTGTCACGAGTAGGCGTCAATGAAGTTACTGTGAAAAGCCCCTAGTCGCCCACATTCCGGCGCCTGTTCTGGGGAGGCTGTTACGGGAATCGAACCGTGCTGCTGGCCTGCCTGGTCTGCTTTAAAAGCCAGCGCTTTAGCCCAGTGAGCTAAACCAGCCCCTTTTAGGTTTCTTGCTGCATTTGCAGTGTCAGTAACCTGCTCCATAAGCGAATTGTCCTTTTAGTAACCCTTCCCCCACCACCTTTTGTAACTCCGATTTTCAGTAATTGCCCTCAATTTGTAATTGCAGCTTCTGTTCACAGCAGGAAAGCATATTTGGATTCAAAATGGCCAGACGTGTTATAGTTGTAAACACTTCCATCAGGTGCCAGTGTAGGGGAGGTACGGGTATCTGTGGCAGCGTAGAAGGAGAGAGATGTTGGCCATTGTTCTAGCTGTGACCCTGGTGTGCAGTGTGCTTCCCGTACAGGAGAGAAACCACATTATCAGGGCCTGTTCAATCCCTGAAAACCTCTTTGTCTCATTGGCACTAACCAGTGCCAAAGATGTGGTTGCAGCAGAAATCATTTATCGATCGGCCCCACTCATTGAACAGGAAATGGAATTTGACATTTACTGGAATTTATCACTCGAGACAGAATGGTGGAACACTTAATATCAATTAGTCAGAGAGTCAGCGTGTCTGAGTAAGCTACTCCGTTTTCTTTGAGGAACTCACTTAGCATCGTGAACATCTGGGTGTCTATGAGTTTATCTAAGTGGATGTTCAGAAGGTGTTTCATGAGGTGCTGAGCAAGAGGTTATTAACAATAATGAGAGCAAAGAAATGGAGGTAAGCCTGCGACCTGTACAGGAGCCCACCTCGGAGCCAGGAGACGGAGTAAAGAAGGTGTGCTCTGAATAGAGGGGTGTGGCTTAAAGCAAATTACTGCAGATGTTGGAATCTGAAACCAAAAGTGAAAATGCTGGAAATCTCAGCAGGTCTGGCAGCTTCTGTAGGGAGAGAAAAGAGCTAACGTTTCGAGTCCAGATGACCCTTTGTCAAAGCTAAAGACACAGAAAGTGGGAGATATTTATACTGTAGGGTGAGGGAATGAAAGATGAGGGAAATGAAGATTGGGCAGCACGGTAGCATGGTGGTTAGCATAAATGCTTCACAGCTCCAGGGTCCAGTTCGATTCCCGGCCTGGGTCACTGTCTGTGCGGAGTCTGCACGTTCTCCCGTGTGTGCGTGGCTTTCCTCCGGGTGCTCCCGGTTTCCTCCCACAGTCCAAAGATGTGCGGGTTAGGTGGATTGGCCATGCTAAATTGCCCGTAGTGTCCTAAAAGTAAGGTTAAGGGGGGGTTGTTGGGTTGCGGGTATGGGGTGGATACGTGGGTTTGAGTAGGGTGATCATTGCTCGGCAAACATCGAGGGCCGAAGGGCCTGTTCTGTGCCTGTACTGTTCTATGTGCTATGTTCTATGATCATAGCCACAGAAACCCAGGGAGACGGGGTGCTAATAGCGACAGAAACCAAAGGGAAAGAGTGCTAATGGCAGTCCCCTGAGAGAATAAAAGGTGCAAAAGGCTAAACGACAGAGAAACTAAAATCAGAGGGTGAACTCGGGCAGCACAGTAGCATTGTGGATAGCACAATCACTTCACAGCCCCAGGGTCCCAGGTTCGATTCTGGCTTGGGTCACTGTCTGTGGCGGAGTCTGCACATGCTCCCGTATCTGCGTGGGTTTCCTCCGGGTGCTCCGGTTTCCTCCCACAGTCCAAAGATGTGCAGATTAGGTGGATTGGCCATGATAAATTGCCCTTAGTGTCCAAAATTGCCCTTAGTGTTGGCTGGGGTTACTGGGTTATGGGGATAGGGTGGAGGTGTTAACCTTGGGTAGGGTGCTCTTTCCAGGAGAAGGTGCAGACTCGATGGGCCGAATGGCCTCCTTCTGCACTGTAAATTCTATGTCTATAACTGTGACAGATGAGGGGGTGGCATGTGTGAGAGAGAGGTAAAATGAGAAAAAGGGGGGAAGAGAGAAGCAAAGGGGAGAAGAGGTAAGGAAAGGGGGATAAGATAGGGGGAAAGTGTGTGGGGAAATATATATATGAAGAAAGACAGTTAAATGAAATGGGATGAAAACAAAAGGGTCGAGGTGGGGTAGAGCTAATCATCTGAAGTTGTTGAATGCGATGTAGAGAACGGAAGGCTGTAGCGTGCCTAACCGGAAGATGATGCTGTTCCTTCAGTTTACGTTGGGCTTCACTGGGACATTGCAGCAAGCCAAGGACAGATGATGCCACTTTCCAAAGCGGTGCTTCGAAAATGTGTTCCTTCATCCTCAACTGTGATTTCCCACCTGCAGTTGTGGACAGGGCCCTCACCAGTCTGCAATCCATCTTCCGCGCCACTACCCTTGCCCCCTCCCTCCCTCCCTGAACAAAGATAGAGTCCCCCTCGTTCTCACATTTCATCCCACCAGCCTCCGTATGCAAAAGCATAATCCTCCACCATTTTGCCAACCCCAGGGTGATGCCACCACCAAACACATCTTCCCTTCACTCCCTCTGTCAGCATTCCGCAGAGACCGTTCCCTCCGAGACAATCTAGTCCACTCCTCCACCATACCCAGTACCTCTCCCATCACCCATGGCACCTTCCCATGCAATCGCAGAAGGTGTAACACCTGCCCCTTTACCTCTTCCATGCTTAACATTCCAGGCCCAAAACACTCATTCCAGGTTAAGCAGCGTTTCACTTACACCTCTTTCAATCTGGTCTATTGCATTCGCTGCTCCCAATGTGGTCTCCTCTATATCGGAGAGACCAAACGCAGACTGGGTGATCGCTTTGCTGAGCATCTTCAATCTGTGTGCATTCAGGACCCTGACCTTCCTGTTGCTTGCCATTTTCACACAAGACCCTGCTCCCATGCCCACATGTCTGTTCTTGGCTTGCTGCAATGTTCCAGTGATTCGCAACGCAAACTGGAGGAACAACATCTCATCTTCCGGTTCCGGCCTGAACATCGAATTCAACAATTTCAGGTGAATAGTTCCTACCCACCTTTGTATTCATTCCATTACATTTTAACTGTCTTTGACCTTTTATTTATTTCTTGTCTTTCTTTATGTATATTTCCCCCCAACTTTTTCCCCCTATCTTATGTCCCCCTTTCCTTACCCTTCCTCCGCTTCCCCCTTTTCTCTCATTTTACCTCTCTCCCAACCATGTCCCCCCTCCCCCGACATCTAGATCTGTCACAGTTCCCCCTCTGATTTTAGTTTCTCTGTTGTTTGGCCTTTCACACCTTTATGCTCTCTGGGGGCTGCCATTCGCACTCTTTTCCCTTGGTTTCCATGGCTATGACTCATCTTTCATTCCCTCATCCTACAGTATAAATATCTCCCACTTTCTAGTAAGAGGTCTTCCAACACCAGGTTAAAGTCGAACAGGTTTATTTGGAATTCTCCAGGTAATCCTGCATTCATAAGCCTGAATTTCGAAGATTTCTCCAATTTAGATCAATTTAGAATTGGAGCGTAGCTCCTTCATTAGGTGAGTGAAGAGTAGGTTGCATAAACACATATACAGACAAAGTCAATGATGCAAGACGATACTTTGAATGAGAGTCGTTGCAGGTAATTAAGTCTTTACAGGTCCAGACGGTGTGACTGGAGAGAGGGGTAATCACATGGTAAAGAGGTGTGAATTGTCTCAAGCCAGGACAGTTGGTAGGATTTTGAAGCCCAGGCCAGATGGTGGGGGGTGAATGTAATGCGACATGAATCCAAGATCCCTGTTGAGGCCGTACTAATGTGTGCGGAACTTGGCTAGAAGTTTCTGCTCAGTGATTCTGCGTCGTCGCGCGTCCTGAAGGCCGCCTTGGAGAACGCTTACCCGAAGATCAGAGGCTGAATGCCCTTGACTACTGAAGTGTTCCCCGACTGGAAGGGAACATTCCTGCCTGGTGATTGTCGCACAATATCCATTCATCCATTATTGCAACGTCTGTATGGTCTCACCAATGTGCCACACCTCGAGACATCCTTTCCTGCAGTGTAGGAGGTAGACAACGTTGGCCAAGTCGCATGAGTATCTGCAGCGTAGCTGGTGGGTGGTGTTCTCACGTGTAATGGTGGTACCCATGTCGATGATCTGGCACGTCTTGCAGAGATTGCCATGGCAGGGTTGAGTGGTGTTGTGGTCGCTGTTCTGAAGGCTGGATAGTTTGCTGCAAACAATGGTATGTTTGAGGTTGCGCGGTTGTTTGAAGGCAAATGGTGGGGGTGTGGGAATGACCTTGGCCGGATGTTTGTCTTCATCGATGACATGTTGAAGGCGGCGAAGAAGATGTTGTAGTTTCTCCACACAGACCGGAACCCAAGTAGGGAATCGAACCCGGAACCCTGGAGCTGTGAAGCTACAGTGCTAACCACTGTGCAACCTGCCACCCCTCTGCACCTCAACCCACCAACAGGAAATCAAAATTTCCCATCACGTTTAAACAAGTTGTTGTGATCCCGGACCAGATCCCAACATTTGTTAGGATCCCAGACAATAACCCCAAACACTTTGTTTTTAAATGATAAAGCTGTGAGGAAAGGATGCTTCACTGCAGGAGTGATTCCATTGACCAATAGGCATTTTCTTATTAAAGCAACTTGATTCTTAACGCTGGATTAAACACATTAATGTCACAGAAAACAGCTCTTCAGTTAACAATCAAACAATTCTTAAATAAAAGGAAACAATTTTACTACTGACTTATACCTTCTCTATCTCCAATTGAGCAAAGCCCAATACAGGTCAAAAGCCACTTATAAATAAAGTTAGCAAACACAGGGTCACTTTCTGTAAAATCATAGAATTGCTACAGTGCAGAGGAGGCCATTTGACCCATTGGATCTGCACCAACCCTTCAGAAGAATACCCTACCTAGCCACCCCCCCCCCTCCCCCCCGCCCTATCCCCGAACACCCACCTAACGTTTTGGACATGAAGGGGCAATTTATCATGGCCAATCCACCTAACCTGCATATCTATGGACTGTGGGAGGAAACCGGAGCACCCGGAGGAAACCCACGCAGACACGGGGAGAAAGTGCAGACTCCGCACAGACAGTGATGCAAGACTGGAATTGAACCCGGGTCCCTGGCGCTGTGAGGCATTGAGTTGCCCCACTTGTGTAGAGATTTCTTGTAGATATCTGCTTGACAAGAGAGAGAGAGAGAGATCCTTTCAGATGCCAACTACAACGCTTGCTATCTTTGGGAGACTAAAGCTAAACATATTTATCCCACTCAGATCCCCTGACCTGCTGACCTAAGTCGAACACAATGTCTCAAATTATCTACTTTCCAAGGAAACTCCAGCAATAATAACAAAGTTCCATTAGGCATCTCTTTGTAAAACACATACATGGCTGGAATGAATGATAAACTCACGTTTACGACATCTTAATTGCCCATTCTGCAGCCAGGGAGTCTGGAAACCTTAACCTAGCACAGCGGGACCTACCGATCCTGCCGTTGTCAATGGAATATCTTGGTGACAGCACCTTTCGTCACCGGGGAACCTGTGCGTTGGCGTGGAAACGGAATTTCCCGCTGCCGTGAACAGCCAGTAAATCACGCCCAATATTGCTGCAACAGATGTAAAATGCAATATATATATACCCATTTTGCAAAGTCACCCCACACGCCACATTTCCCATCCTCTCCCGGAGTATAGAATGCGAGTCCAGCTAGGAGTACATTGGAATAGTGAAGTTTGGAGGTAGCTCAGGCATGGATGAAGTATCAACAGCAAAGGAGCAGAAATAGGACTGGAGTTGGGTGATGTTACTGAGGTGGAAATAGACAGTCTTGGTGTTCATAGAATCAAAGAATTCCTACAGTGTACAAGGAGGCCATTCAGTCCATCGGGCCTGTACTGACCCTCTGTAAGAACATTCTACTGAGGCTCAAAACCCTCTCCTGTCCTGTTCTCCCTGGACGCTAAGGGCAATTTATCATGGCCAATCCATCTAACCCACACATCTTTGGACTGTGGGAGGAAACTGGAGCACCCGGAGGAAACCCACGCAGAAACAGGGAGAAAGTAGCACAATGGGTGGCATAGTGGTTAGCATTGCCGCCTCACAGCTCCAGGGACCTGGGTTCAATTCCGGCCTCGGGTGACTGTCTGTGTGGAGTTTACACAGGGGCTGGTTTAGCACACTGGCCTAAATAGCTGGCTTGTAATGCAGAACAAGGCAGCAGCGCGGGTTCAATTCCTGTACCAGCCTCCTCGAACAGGTGCTGGAATGTGGTGACTAGCGGCGTTTCACAGTAACTTCATTGAAACCTACTTGTGGCAATAAGTGATTATTATTATTACACATTCTCCCCGTGTGTGCGTGGGTTTCGTCCGGGTGCTCCGGTTTCCTCCCACAGTCCAAAGATGTGCAGGTCAGGTGGATTGGCTATGCTAAGTTGACCCTAAATGTTGGGTGTGGTTACGGGGAAAGGGTGGAGACATGGGCTTAGATAGGATGGTCTTTCGTGGGGTCGGTACAGACTCGATAGGCCAAATGGCCTCCTTTTGCACTGAAGGAATTCAATGATTTTAAAAATAAATTTAGAGTACCCAATTTGTTTTTCTCCAATTAAGGGGCAATTTAGCGTGTTCAATCCACCTATCTTGCACATTTGAAAATGAAAATCGCTTATTAGAACATAGAACATAGAACAGTACAGCACAGAACAGGCCCTTCGGCCCTCAATGTTGTGCCGAGCCATGATCACCCTACTCAAACCCACATATCCACCCTATACCCATAACCCAACAACCCCCCCCTTAACATTACTTTTATTAGGACACTACGGGCAATTTAGCATGGCCAATCCACCTAACCCGCACATCTTTGGACTGTGGGAGGAAACCGGAGCACCCGGAGGAAACCCACGCACACAGGGGGAGGACGTGCAGACTCCACACAGACAGTGACCCAGCCGGGAATCGAACCTGGGACCCTGGAGCTGTGAAGCATTTATGCTAACCACCATGCTACCCTGCTGCCTTATTGTCACGAGTAGGCTTCAATGAAGTTACTGTGAAAAGCTCCTAGTCGCCACATTCCGGCGCCTGTTCGGGGAGGCTGGTACGGGAATCGAACCGTGCTGCTGGCCTGCTTGGTCTGCTTTTAAAGCCAGCGATTTAGCTCAGTGAGCTAAACCAGCCCCATCTTTGGGTTGTGGGGGCAAAACCCACACAAACACGGGGAGAATGTGCAAACTCCACGTGGACAGTGACTCAGAGCCGGGATTCGAGCCTGGGACTGCGCCGCGAGGCAGCAGTGCTAACCACTAGGCCACCCTGCTGCCCTGGGATTCAATGATAATGCAGGATGTTGGACAGGAGGGTTGGGGTGGGGTGCGAGTCTGTAACCCTGGGTCAGTGTGTGTCTGCCAACCACCAACCCACGGGCCTCACGGTAGCATGGTGGTTAGCATCAATGCTTCACAGCTCCAGGGTCCCAGGTTCGATTCCCGGCTGGGTCACTGCCTGTGTGGAGTCTGCACGTCCTCCCTGTGTGTGCGTGGGTTTCCTCCGGGTGCTCCGGTTTCCTCCCACAGTCCAAAGATGTGCGGGTTAGGTGGATTGGCCATGCTAAATTGCCCGTAGTGTAAGGTTAATGGGGGGATTGTTGGGTTACGGGTATATGGGTTACGTGGGTTTAAGTAGGGTGATCATTGCTCGGCACAACATCGAGGGCCGAAGGGCCTGTTCTGTGCTGTACTGTTCTATGTTAACTCCCCAGCCCGCCCACCCCGGATCCAATGTCTTTATCTCTGGATCTTCCTGCCCCTCCTCCCCTGTTAGATATGAGGCCTTGATGGAGTTTTGCTCTGAATTATCGGTCTGCTTCCTTGCCCCTTCCCCCCCCCGGAATATATTTGTCAAGACTGTTTCCATGAGGATGGTGTCCCTTTAACATCAGCGGGTTCCCAGTGTGGCCAGTGTTTGCCTGATGGGCTTGTTTTGACAGACCCCTGCGTATGAATATGAAGTGTAGCAGTGCACGATGGCTGTGTCAATGGACAAACCCTTCATTGTGGAGACACACCAGGCTGCTGCCAAAGGCTTTATTAATGTGACCTGAATATTTATCTGCTGATTGACTGCACTCCGGAAACACTGTTCAATTCAATGTTGTCTTTATGGCTTTTGGGCTTTTCCAGTATTTGGACTTAATTAACTTTTTTTCTGGCGATTGTCTTGCACTTCATGTGGTCCCCACTTAGAATGTGTCTTTAATAGCCAGAGCACTCGGCAATGTTTCCAGTCTCTTTGCTGACTGAATAGAAAGGATAACTTCATTATGTAGCACTTTTCACAACTTCCAGATGTCTCTTAAGTGCTTTACAGCCAGAATCTAACCAGTGCTGAATGAACGTCTCGCATAATATTCGTGCTTTTGTCATCCTGCACTTTGATCGATAAAGTCAAGGATCCCGGAAGCTTGGTTACTGTCTGCATCAACCTGTCGTGTTATGATTCCAGCTTCCTGTGCCTGTGCCTCAATAACAACTTGCACTTCTATCGAACTTCGAACACAGTAAAGCATGGCAGTGTTGATGGGGGGCTGCAGAAGGACTTGGACAAGCCAGGAGAGTGGACAAAGAAGTGACAGATGGAATACAATGCAGAAAAGTGTGAGGTTGTGCACTTTGGTACGAGAAATGGAGGCACAGACTATTTTCTAAATGGGGATACGCTCAGGAAATCAGAATCACAAAGACTTTGTTCACGATTCTCTTAAGGTTAATGTGCAGATTCAGTCGGCAGTTAGGAAGGCAAATCTAATGTTAGCATTGACGTCGAGAGGGCCAGAATACAAGAGCAGGGATGGACTTCTGAGGCTGTATCAGGTCTCTGGTCAGACCCCATTTGGAGTATTGTGAGCAGTTTTGGGCTCCGTATCTAAGGAAGGATGTGCTGGCCTTGGGAAGGGTCCAGAGGAGGTTCACAAGAATCATAAAGAACAAAGAACAAAGAAAATTACAGCACAGGAACAGGCCCTTCGGCCCTCCCAGCCTGCGCCGATCCAGATCCTTTATCTAAACCAGTCTCCTATTTTCCAAGGTCTACTTCCCGCCCATTCATATACCTGTCTAGATGCTTCTTAAATGATGCTATCGTGCCCGCCTCTACCACCTCCGCTGGTAAAGCGTTCCAGGCACCCACCACCCTCTGCGTAAAAAACTTTCCACGCACATCTCCCTTAAACTTTCCCCCTCTCACCTTGAAATCGTGACCCCTTGTAACTGACACCCCCACTCTTGGGAAAAGCTTGTTGCTATCCACCCTGTCCATACCTCTCATAATTTTGTAGACGTTAATCAGGTCCCACCTCAACCTCCGTCTTTCCAACAAAAACAATCCTAATCTACATAACCTTTCTTCATAGCTAGCACCCTCCATACCAGGCAACATCCTGGTGAACCTCCTCTGCACCCTCTCCAAGGCATCCACATCCTTCTGGTAATGTGGCGACCAGAACTGCACGCAGTATTCCAAATGTGGCCGAACCAAAGTCCTATACAACTGTAACATGACCTGCCAACTCTTGTACTCAATACCCCGTCCGCTGAAGGCAAGCATGCTGTATGCCTTCTTGACCACTCTATCGACCTGCGTTGCCACCTTCAGGGTACAATGGACCTGAACTCCCAGATCTCTCTGCACATCAATTTTCCCCAGGACCCTTCCATTGACCATATAGTCCGCTCTTGAATTTGATCTTCCAAAATGCATCACCTCGCATTTGCCTGGATTGAACTCCATCTGCCATTTCTCTGCCCAACTCTCCAATCTATCTATATTTTGTTGTATTCTCTGACAGTCCTCCTCGCTATCTGCAACTCCACCAATCTTAGTATCATCTGCAAACTTGCTAATCAGACCACCTATACCTTCCTCCGGGTCATTTATGTAGATCACAAACATCAGCGGTCCGAGCACGGATCCCTGTGGAACACCACTAGTCACCCTTCTCCATTTTGAGACACTCCCTTCCACCACTACTCTCTGTCTCCTGTTGCCAAGACAGTTCTTTATCCATCTAGCTAGTACACCCTGAACCCCATACGACTTCACTTTTTCCATCAACCTGCCATGGGAAACCTTATCAAACGCCTGACTAAAGTCCATGTATACAACATCTACAGCCCTTCCCTCATCAATTAACTTTGTCTCTTCCTCAAAGAATTCTATTAGGTTTGTAAGACATGACCTCCCCTGCACAAAACCATGCTGCCTATCACTGATAAGTCTATTTTCTTCCAGATGTGAATAGATCCTATCCCTCAGTATCTTCTCCAACAGTTTGCCTACCACTGACGTTAAGCTCACAGGTCTATAATTCCCTGGATTATCCCTGCTACCCTTCTTAAACAAAGGGACAACATTAGCAATTCTCCAGTCCTCCAGGACCTCACCTATGCTCAAGGATGCTGCAAAGATATCTGTTAAGGCCCCAGCTATTTCGATCCTTGCTTCCCTCAGCAACCTGGGATAGATCCCATCCGGTCCTGGGGACTTGTCCACCTTAATATCTTTCATCTCCGGAATGAAGGACTTGTCGCATGAGGAATGGTTGAGGACTCTGGGTCTGTACTCGATTGAGTTTAGAAGGATGAGGGGGGGATCTTATTGAAACGTGCAGGATACTGAGAGGCCTGGATAGAGTGGACGTGGAGAGGGTGTTTCCACTTGTAGGAAAAACTAGAAGCAGAGGACACCATCTCAGAGTAAAGGGACGATCCTTTAAAACAGACATGAGGAGGAATTTCTTCAGCCAGAGGGTGGTGAATCTGTGGAACACTTTGCCGCAGAAGGCTGTGGAGGCCAAATCACTGAGTGTCTTTAAGACAGAGATAGATAGGTTCTTGATTGATAAGGGGATCAGGGGTTATGGAGAGAAGGCAGGAGAATGGGGATGAGAAAATATCAGTCATGATTAAATGGCGAGCAGACTCGATGGGCCAAGTTCTATTTCTGCTCCTATGTCTTATGGTCTTATATCACAGCAGCAATATAGTTTGACAAGTCGTATAAGCAGACATGCGGGCAAAAGTGGGTTTTGATGCCATGGTTCCAAAACCGTGGGCTGGGGGGTCATGGGTTGTGGGGTTGGGAGCTCCGAGGCAGAAAGGCTGCCAAGTCCCTTTAAATGATTGTTTTCGTTGTCTTGGCGGGTGTGGTTTATTCAACAAATCTTCGAGGACTGATTGCTGCTGCAAAAAAAAGGATAGGCGATATTTTTGTAACGAACACCTTGCCATTTGAACACTTTCTACCACGTCAGCTGACGCTCCACTCCCTGGCCTCGTTCGACAGACCGAATTGGCCAGCAAGCCTCTCAGTTCAGGGGCAATTAAGGGTGGGCAATAAATGTGAGACCCACATGAATGCCTGACATCTGCTATTATCCTCCTTTCTCTTTACCACATTTCCAAATTTCACATCCTCTGCAATTTGAAATGATACCAGCTCCAGGGGGCGGGATACTCCGACCCCCCCGCCGGGTCGGAGAATCGCCCGGGGCCCGGCGTCAATCCCGCCCCCGCTGTGTCCCGAATTCTCCGCCCTCCGAGATTCGGCCGGGACGGGAATCGCGCCGCGCCTGTCGGCGGGCCCCCCGCGGCGATTCTCCGGCCCGTGATGGGCCGAAGTCCCGCCGCTGACAGGCCTCTCCCGCCGGCGTGGATTAAACCACCTACCTGACCGGCTGAATTGGCGGCGCGGGCGGGCGCCGGCGTCCTGGGGGGGGGGGGGCGCAGGGCGATCTGACCCCGGGGGATGCCCCCACGGTGGCCTGGCCCGCGATCGGGGACCACCAATCGGATGGCGGGTCTGTGCCATGGGGCACTCTTTGTCTTCCGCCTTCGCCATATTCCTGTGCTGTAATTTTCTTTGTTCTTTGGCTTAGATAAAGGATCTGGATCGGCGCAGGCTGGGAGGGCCGAAGGGCCAGTTCCTGTGCTGTAATTTTCTTTGTTCTTTTCTTTGTTCTCTTTGTTCGCCATGGTCTTCACCCTGGCGGAGGTGGAAGAGACCCCCTCCCCTGCGCATGCGCCGGTATGACATCAGCAGCCACTGACGCTCCGGCGCATGCGCGGACATACGCCAGCCGGCGAAGTCCTTTCGGCCCCAGCTGGCATGGCGCCAAAGGCCGTTCACGCCAGCCGGCGGAGATTTCCGCACCTTTTGGGACACCCGACGCCGGAGTGGTTCACGCCACTCCATCACGCCGGGACCCCCCGCCCTGCCGGGTAGGGGAGAATCCCGGCCCAGGTCTTGACTATTGTACAGTAAGAAGTCTTACAACACCAGGTTGTGGCATAGTGGCATCTCCACATCTTGACTATTGTAGTCAATGAGGAATCCTGAAAAGGAGGGTCAAAAATAATTTATTTCCTGCTGGGGCTGGGAAATGCAGTAACTAAGCAACGGTCCAAGTTCCAGACGGGACCATCCTGAGATTCCGGCTCCTTCCTGGGCTGGACTTTATCTTGGGGAATTAGTGAATCCCGCCCCAGCAGGGGAGGACGTACTCCATGTGTCCCACGGGGATATCGATCAGGCCGTACCCGTGTGTCTTGTCCGTGACTAAATGGGCTGAATGGCCTCCTTCTGCACTGTAAAGTCTATGTAAAATCAAAAGAAACAGTGCCCCCATATTAAAATAAATTTAAAAATATAAAGGAAATGTGCTAACTGTCCACGTAACCCCCACTCGCTGCCGACCTGGCTTCCCAGGCCTCTCACTCACCCTACAGCCCACTGCCTGACCCTCCCAGGTCACTGTGGCCCCTTCCGCTCACTGAACCTCCCACATTCTGCCTCTCCTGCTCGCTCCTTCCTTCTCTCAAATCCTTGTTGTAAGTTAAGTGTTTGGAGATGAGCGGAGAGAGGGAGGAAGTGACATTTTGACTTGCGGGAGGAGATGGTTAGCTGCAAGACAGAGTATCGGCCCTTTGGCCAATTGTTTTAAACCTGAGCCCTCAAGTTATTAAGTCTCCCATTAATGGGACTAGTTACTCCCCAGCTACTCCGCCTGGGCCCTCCATGATCTAAATGAGGCCAAAATATTTTTTTTCCCGTTAAAGTTTGCCATAACTTTATTTGTGTACTCCAAGGGCGTCATTGTGGCATAGTGGTTAGCACTGCTGCCTCACAGCGCCAGGGCCACGGGTTCAATTCTGGCCATGGGCAACTGTCAGTGCAGTCTGCACTTTCTCCCCGTATCTGCGCGGGTTTCCTCCGGGTGCTCCGGTTTCCTCCCACAGTCCAAGGATGTGCAGGTTAGGTGGATTGGGTGGGGGATTGAGCCTAGGCAGGCTGCTCTTTCAGAGGGTCAGTGCAGTCTCAATGGGCCAAATAGCCTCCTTCTGCACTGTAGGGATTCTATGATTCTATGACTCTATCAATAGATAGGTCTGGGCTGGAGTGTGTTAGTTATGAAGAGAGATTGGATAGACTGGGGTTGTTTTCCTTGAAGCAGAGGAGACTGAGGGGGGATATGACTGAGATGTATAAAATTATGAGGGGCACTGATAGAGGAGACAGGAAGAAACTTTTCCCCTTGGGGGAGGGCTTAATGACCAGGGGGCAGAGATGTAAGAACAAAGAAAATTACAGCACAGGAACAGGCCCTTCGGCCCTCCCAGCCTGCGCCGATCCAGATCCTTTATCTAAACCTGTCTCCTATTTTCCAAGGTCTACTTCCCTCTGTTGCCGCCCGTTCATATACCTGTCTAGATGCCTCTTAAATGATGCTATCGTGCCCGCCTCTACCACCTACGCTGGTAAAGTGTTCCAGGCACCCACCACCCTCTGCGTAAAAAACTTTCCACGCACATCTCCCTTAAACTTTCCCCCTCTCACCTTGAAATCGTGACCCTTGTAACTGGCACCCCCACTCTTGGAAAAAGCTTGTTGCTATCCACCCTGTCCATACCTCTCATAATTTTGTATACCTCAATCAGGTCCCCTCTCAACCTCCGTCTTTCCAACGAAAACAATCCTAATCTACTCAACCTTTCTTCATAGCTAGCACCCTCCATACCAGGCAACATCCTGGTGAACCTCCTCTGCACCCTCTCCAAAGCATCCACATCCTTCTGGTGATGTGGTGACCAGAACTGCACGCAGTATTCCAAATGTGGCCTAACCAAAGTCCTATACAACTGTAACATGACCTGCCAACTCTTGTACTCAATACCCCGTCCGATGAAGGCAAGCATGCTGTATGCCTTCTTGACCACTCTATCGACCTGCGTTGCCACCTTCAGCGTACAATGGACCTGAACTCCCAGATCTCTCTGTAAGGTAAGGGGCAGGAGGTTTAGAGGGGATGTGAGGGGAAACCTTCCACCCAGAGGGTGGTGGGAGTCTGGAACTCGCTGCCTGAAAGGCAGAGACCCTCATAACATTGAAGAAGTATTTAGATGTGCGATCCCAGGGCAGACACGGCTGTGGGCCAAGTGCCGGGAAATTGGGATTACAATAGTTGTTTTTGACCAGCACATTCGATGGGCTGAAGGGCCTTTTCTGCGACTCCCATGATTCTTCAGCCCAGGATACTGTCTGCCTTTATAACCACTTCTTTCTCCACCTGTCTTGCCGCTTTCAATAAGTTGTACACATAGAACATAGAACAGTACAGCACAGAACAGGCCCTTCGGCCCTCAATGTTGTGCCGAGCCATGATCACCCTACTCAAACCCACGTATCCACCCTATACCCGTAACCCAACAACCCCCCCTTAACCTTACTTTTATTAGGACACTACGGGCAATTTAGCATGGCCAATCCACCTAACCCGCACATCTTTGGACTGTGGGAGGAAACCGGAGCACCCGGAGGAAACCCACGCACACAGGGGGAGGACGTGCAGACTCCACACAGACAGTGACCCAGCCGGGAATCGAACCTGGGACCCTGGAGCTGTGAAGCATTTATGCTAACCACCATGCTACCCTGCTGCCCCAAATATACCCCTGTGTGTATATATATATATATATATGTATACCACATATATGTATATGTATACCACATATACCCCTGGTGGCCTGCACCCCATTTAGGATTGTGCCCCTATATTGTCTCTTCTTGTATTTTGTATTAAAACAAACTCCTTCACACTTCTTTGCATTGATTTATATTTGCCACATGTCTGCCCATCCCACCAGCCTGTCCCTGTCCTCTTGGAGTCTATCACTGTCCTCCTCACAATGCACGATATTTACAAGGTTTGAGTAATCTGTAGATTTTTGAATTGCGCCCTGCATATCATATTTGAAGACGTTACTGCATATCAAAAAATACAGGAGTCATAAGACCAGAAGACATAGGAGCAGAATTAGGCCACTCGGCCCATTGAGTCTGCTCCGCCATTCAATCATGGCTGATATTTTTCTCATCCCCATTCTCCTGCCTTCTCCCCATAACCCCTGATCTCCTTATTAATCAAGAACCTATCTATCTCTGTCTTAAAGACACTCAGTGATTTGGCCTCCACAGCCTTCTGCGGCAAAGAGTTCCACAGATTCACCACCCTCTGGCTGAAGGAATTCCTCCTCATCTCTGTTTTAAAGGATTGTCCCTTTAGTCTGAGACATGCCCCCGGGTTCTAGTTTTTCCTACAAGTGGAAACATCCTCTCTATCCAGGCCTCATAGTATCCTGCAAGTTTCACTAAGACTCCCCCTCATCCTTCTAAACGCGAATGCGTACAAACCCAGAGTCCTCAACCGTTCCTCATACAAGTTCTTCATTCCAGGGATCATTCTTGTGAACCTCCTCTGGACCCTTTCCAAGGCCAGCACATCCTTCCTTAGATACGGGGCCCAAAACTGCTCACAATACTCCAAATAGGGTCTGACCAGAGCCTTATACAGCCTCAGAAGTACATCCCTGGTCTTGTATTCAAGCCCTCTGGACATGAATGCTAACATTTCATTTGCCTTCCTAACTGCCGATTAACCAACACGTTAACCTTAAAAGAATCTCGAACTCGGACTTCTAAGTCCCATTGTGCTTCTGATTTTGCAACCTTTTCTCATTGAGAAAATAGTCTATGACTCCATTTTTCCTTCCAAAGTGTATAATCACACACTTTTCTACATTATATTCCATCTGCCTCTTCTTTGCCCACTCTCCTGGCCTGTCCAAGTCCTTCTGCAGCCCCCCTGTTTCCTCAATACGACCTGCCCCTCTGCAAACTGAGCAACAGGGTCCTAACAATGACCCCAAGAAACCCAATTCGGAATCTACTTCCAGTCTGAAAAACGACTGTTTACTCTCTCCACGACTCCAGTTTCCCTTTCATTCCAAGGGCCTTGACAGGAGTAGGGATGTCTTGCTGCAGTTATACAGGGCCTCGATGAGACCACACCTTGAGTATTGTGTGCAGTTCTGGTCTCCTAATTGGAGGAGGGACATTCCTGCTATGGAGGATGTCCAACGAAGGTTCACCAGACTAATTCCTGGGATGGCAGGACTGACTTATGAGGAAAGACTGGATCGACTGGCCTTGTACTCACTGGAGTTTAGAAGAATGAGACGGGATCTCACAGAAATATATAAAATCCTGATGGGACTGGACAGGCTAGATGTGGGAAGAATGTTCCTGATGTTGGGGACACCCAGAACTGGGGTCACAGCCTAAGAATAAAGGGTCAGCCATTCAGGACTTCGATGAGGAAGAACTTCTTCTCTCAGAGTTGTGAACTTGTGGAATTCTCCACCACAGAAAGCTGTTGGGGCCAGGTCGTTGGATATATTCAAGAGGGAGCTGGACGTGGCCCTTTCAGCTAAGGAGATGAAGCATGTGGAGAGAAAGTGGGAGTGGGATACTGAATTTGCATGATCATATTGAATGGTGGTGCAAGCTCGAAGGGCCGAATGGCCCACTCCTGCACCTTTTTTCTATGTTTCTATGCTGCTGACAAGCCTGTTATAAGAACATAAGAACATAAGAACTAGGAGCAGGAGTAGGCCATCTGGCCCCTCGAGCCTGCTCCGCCATTCAATGGGATCATGGCTGATCTTTTGTGGACTCAGCTCCACTTTCCGGCCCGAACACCATAACCCTTAATCCCTTTATTCTTCAAAAAACTATCTATCTTTACCCAGTTATGTGGCACTTTATCAAACACCTTTTGGAAGTCCTTGTGTACCTCATCTACGGGCGGCACAGTGGGTTAGCACTGCTGCCTCACAGTGTCAGGGATTCGGGTTCAATTTGGGTGGCTGTGTGGAGTCTGCACGTTCTCCCCGTGTCTGCGTGGGTTGCCTCCGTGTGCTCCGGTTTCCTCCCACAGTCCAAGGAAGTGCAGGTTGGGTGGAACGGCTGTGTTAGAATTGCCCGAGTGTCCAGGGATAATCAGGTTACTTGCAGTTTGGGTATACGGCGGGGGGATTGGACCTAGGTAAGGTGCTCTTTCATCGGTGTAGACCCGATGGACTGAATGGCCTCCTTCTGCATTGTAGAATTCCATGGTTCATTGGCCACATTACCCTCCTTAACCATCTCTTTCACTTCACCAAACCTCCTTGAAGACCCCCCAATTGCTCATTTACAAGTTTACTTGGTAATCTCCTTCCAGTTGAATCAGGTTCTCCCTATCGACTCTCTCACAACACTTCACACCTGTCTGTAGGTGATTTCCTGTTGTTCAGGACGTGCTGGTGTTGCCATTCCTCACACCTGAGCCATCCTGTACCGTTCTGTGGGAGGTTTGTACTTGTTGATTGTATTAAACTCTGGATCCGTGGCTCTGAACAATTGGTTTGTGACCATTCAATTGGAAAGCAATTTGTAATGATATCATTGCAAGAAGTCTTACAACACCAGGTTTCACTGCTCCGAAAGCTCGTGTTTGAAACAAACCTGTTGGACTTTAACCTGGTGTTGTAAGACTTCTTACTGTGCTCACCCCAGTACAACGCCGGCATCTCCACATAATGATATCATGGTTGTGTTGTAATTCACCGACTGACCACTAGGAGTCTCATTAGAAAATAAGTGAATGTTAGAGTCAGCTGACCTCAGACTGACCCGGGAGCTTGAAGAGAGAGGTTGCTTGCGCATGTTCATACTGTTATTCATTTGGTGTTTTGTACAGAGTTGACCCACAGTTAATGTTGATAAATTGTTTATAGCTTTAGCTACAAGTGTTCTTGTAATAGAAATCATCATCCAACAAGAATATTACACAATTTTCAGCGATGACTGTATCACTATCCCACCGAGTCCCTGAAGGAAAGATCTCGGAGATAATGGTTGAATGTTTGACGGGATGATCTGATTAGTGGGCTGTGACTCTGAAGACCTATTTTCGATCGCAGGTTGATGACATTAAGTGATATTTTGCATAATAGAGTGGGCGTGTGAAGACTGTAATCTTCACTGGGGAGTACAAGGTGGGGGACATCAGCGTGACGTATCTCGGACATCAGTGCTGGTCCTCTGGAGCTGACTACTGTACAGTATCCACAGCCCAGCCATCAATGTCCAGCCAAAAGCTGCAATGCTGTGTGTCACAGGGAACCTCACATCAGCCCGAGGACCCTCTCTCCCAATCCAATCACCTCCCCCACCCATTCACCATGATACTGCCACGCTCCGGAGATCTCCCACCAACGGAGGAAACAAAGGGCCCCACTAACGCCTGTCAACATAGCTTAAAGTCACGCGAGTCCTTCTGCAACCCCGTGTTTCACCTCCAGCCGCGCGGCTTCAATAATAATAATCGCTTATTGTCACGAGCAGGCTTCAATGAAGTTACTGGGAAAAGCCCCTAGTCGCCACATTCCGGCGGCTGTTCGGGGAGGCCGGTACGGGAATTGAACCCGCGCTGCTGGCCTTGTTCTGCATTGTGAGCCAGCTGTTTAAACCAGCTGTTTAGCCCACTGTGCTAAACCGGCCGCCTCAATTGAATAAGCTGGGCCAACCCAATGGAGTGGACAAGAAGTCACAAACACTGCGTGAAAGACACAATGTGAAGTATCGATCTTCCACCAGGTTCAGGGACCGCCCCCACCCCCCGCCTCAAAATCACAACCGCACAAACTACGGGGCATGGCGATAAGCGATAACGATAAGCCATGCACAAATGGAAAATCCAGGGCGATCGCCAAGAACAGGATCAAAGGAAATATAGCAAGGTGGTGCCTGAATGCCAAACACAAAGAGGTTATCACAGTGATAAACTCCACAACCGGCGGTACAATCATCCGGTTTAATCACCTGAATGCAATATTAAAGTAACTGCCCGCCATTGACAGATGAAAGAACAATTTGGCTCTTTAATGTGCATTGCAGAACTCAGCTGCTTTCCCTGGATTACTCTACACTTGTGGCTTTCTAAATACCTCAGAGTCAGCCAGCAGAGGGTATCCTGTTCGATGCACACGCTACATTGAGCTGGTATTTAACCCTTTCCTCATCTGTTAGTGAGAGTTCTAAAAATTTGGGTTTTATTTGTTCTTGGCAATAGGAACTTACACTTACACAACACCTCGTAGTAAAACTGCCCCTCGGTATCTCACAGGGGCAATTAATCAAACCGACCTCCCCACACCGGGCCACAGAGAGCAGCCGACCAAAAACTTGTTCAAAGAGGTTGATTTCTACAAATCATCGTATCAGACCGCAGTTGGAGTATTCTGTTTAGATCTGGGCACCTTATTTAAGGAAGGATGTGAAGTCCTGGAGAGAATGTAGAGGAGATTTACTAGGATGGTACAGGATTCTCCGTCGACGGGATCTCTACAGTGCAGAAGGAGGACATTCGGCCCATCGAGACTCTACACAGACCCTCCGAAAGATTCAAAAACAGCTTCCTCCCCGCTGTTACCAGACTTCTAAACGACCCTCTTATGGACTGACCTCATTAGCACTACACCCCTGTCTGCTTCATCCGATGCCGGTGTTTATGTATTTACATTGTGGACCTTGTGTTGTGTTATGTGCCAGGGTTTAGAGAACCCCAAAGTATATCATGGAGTTCACCTGACCCACAACGTTTAATAGATTGTGGTATGGGGAGCACACGGTGCACTACAGGTGTGGTACAACGGAAATAGAAAAGTATTTTTTAAAGCAAAACAATGTTTTTTCTATGAACACAAGTTAACCTTTTTAAAACATACAGTGAACATCTTCGCAACCATTAATTCAAATACAACCCCCAAAGAATACAGCACTCTAAGTAACCCTTAAACTTCCCTTTTAACATCCATAAGACAAAAAACCCTTTTACAGAAGCACATCAGGTTTTAAATTCTCTACTGAGCGCAGTTATCACTCTGAATTCACCAAATGATCAAGAGATAGTCTTTGCATGGCAGCGGGAACAACAGTACACATTTACAAGTTTACTTGGTAATCTCCTTCCAGTTGAATCAGGTTCAGCTCCAACACTGAAACAAACCAAAACACACATGCAAGCTTTTCTCAAAGTGAAACTAAAAAGCAGAACCAGAGCTCAGCTCCACCCACACTCTGACATCACAGCAGCCAGAGCTCAGCTCCACCCACACTCTGACATCACTGCAGCCAGAGCTCAGCTCCACCCACACTCTGACATCACTGCAGCCAGAGCTCAGCTCCACCCACACTCTGACATCACAGCAGCCAGAGCTCAGCTCCACCCACCCTCTGACATCACAGCAGCCAGAGCTCAGCTCCACCCACACTCTGACATCACTGCAGCCAGAGCCCAGCTCCACCCACACTCTGACATCACTGCAGCCAGAGCTCAGCTCCACCCACACTCTGACATCACAGCAGCCAGAGCCCAGCTCCACCCACCCTCTGACATCACTGCAACCAGAGCTCAGCTCCACCCACACTGCAGTAACATGAGCAGACAAACATTTCTTAAAGTGGCATTCTCATGACAATTGCCCTATTATGTATTTTCTTTTTATTTCCTTTTCTTTTCATGTACTAAGTGATCTGTTTGAGCTGCTCACAGAAAAATACTTTTCACTGTACCTCGGTAAACGTGACAATAAACAAATCCAAATCCAAAGAACACCCTACCTCGGCCCATTCCCCGGCCCTATCCATCTGCCCCACCTAGCCTGGGATGTGGGATCTCAGAGACAATCAGAAGGAACGAACTGTCACCGACATTCGCAGATCCTGCGCTCCCTCCCGGGGGGGGGAAGTATTCAGACCCACCAGCTGCTGGGATCGTCCGGTCCTGGACCGTTACCACGGCCACGGCTGGGAAATCCTGGCTCCAATTATTCGATACAGTGTTTAATTTATTCAGCACTGAAATCCTCTCATGCCACCTTTGTCTCTTTCCTAACAGTGCGTTTCTGGGGGGATATTGCCTTGGATGAAGAAGACATGAAATATTTTCGTATTGCTGGAAGCGGAGGATTAACGAAACAGGAACTCAGAAGAACAGGACATACATCTGGTAGGTGCTTCTAAACCAATACTTCTGGTGTGGGTGAGGGAAAATGTCACCAACAAGGGGATTATTTCAGAATAGAATATTTCATTGATAAAGGAGGTTGCTCCTAGTTTTAAGATACCTCGTTTGAAACCGGTCAAAGGAGTCATTGTGATCGCGGTAATAATGCAAAGATGCATCGGGCGAAAAGGTTCAATAAGAGATGAATATAAAGCGAGACCTTTGAAAGGTGAGGTGGGAGGGGAGAATTGAAGACTTGTTAATGGAATTGGCGCTGATATTTAATCAATCATTCACGGCGGTTTCTGTTGAAGAGAAGGATGTCAGAGGGGAAGTGAATGCTGAGGTGGTTGAGGGTGAGGTGAATGAATATTGTGTTGGATAAAAGGGAAGTTTCAGATTGGTTTGTGAAATCGAAGCGGACACATCTCCCAGATCCTAATGATGGATCCTCGGGAGATTCCCAGCAACCCTGGGCCGTGCTAAGGGCGGATTTTGTTACCATCTCGGGAGAGACCAACATGTCGGTGAGTTAACAACAGGTTTGGCCAATCGTGGAGGAGTTGGAGGGACAAAGGTAGGTATGACTGCCGGGGCCGGAGTGGGGGGGGGGTGGGAAAGAGGAGAGGGACACACCTGGCACTGCCCCTGGGCACTGATTGGCTCTGCCTGGTTGGTGCTGTGCTGGGGGCAGGTCCGCGTGTGAGCCACTTTGGTGGTGGCGGTGGGGGAGGGGAGGTAATCATTTATTTGTGGTGAGGGTGGTGGGGGGGCGGGGTGGACACTGAGAAGGGAGCGGCGGCAATACTTCTACAGTGGTGGTGGGGGGGGACACTGGTGATGGATGTCGGGGGGAGGGAGTGAGGGGTGCAGACGGTAATGAATGTAGGGGGTGGGGTGGGGGTGGAGGGAGGGGGGAAGGGTATGTTGGTGATGATTGTCGGGGGAGGGGAGGAGGGAAGGGGAGGGGAATTTGCGGGGCGGGTAGGGGAGGGGCGAGTGCGGGGAAGCTGAATGCCGACGATTAAGGCCGTGTGGGGGAGGGGAATGTTAGGGGGGTACTGAAGGGGAATTCTGGAAATGAAATTTGACAGGGGTTAGGGGAGAGCCCCCCGATACCTCCCTGAAACCTCCCGATACCTCCCCGATACCTCCCGATACCTCCCCGATACCTCCCTGATACCTCCCCGATACCTCCCTAATACCTCCCGATACCTCCCTGATACCTCCCCGATACCTCCCGATACCTCCCCGATACCTCCCGATACCTCCCTGATACCTCCCCGATACCTCCTCGATACCTCCCCGATACCTCCCGATACCTCCCCAATACCTCCCTGATACCTCCCCGATACCTCCCGATACCTCCCAATACCTCCCCAATACCTCCCGATACCACCCGATACCTCCCCGATACCTCCCCGAAACCTCCCAATACCTCCCCAATACCTCCCGATACCACCCGATACCTCCCCGATACCTCCCGATACCTCACTGATACCTCCCCAATACCTCCCCGATACCTCCCGATACCACCCCGATACCTCCCCGATACCTCCCCGATACCTCCCCGATACCACCCGATACCTCCCCGATACCTCCCCGATACCTCCCGATACCTCCCCGATACCTCCCTGATACCTCCCTGATACCTCCCAATACCTCCCCGATACCTCCCAATACCTCCCGATACCTCCCGATACCACCCGATACCTCCCCGATACCTCCCCGATACCTCCCCGATACCTCCCCGATACCACCCGATACCTCCCCGATACCTCCCCGATACCTCCCGATACCTCACTGATACCTCCCTGATACCTCCCCGATACCTCCCCGATACCTCCCTGATACCTCCCCGATACCTCCCGATACCGCCCCGATACCGCCCCGATACCTCCCGATACCACCCGATACCTCCCAATACCTCCCCGATACCTCCCCGATACCTCCCCAATACCTCCCCGATACCTCCCGATACCACCCGATACCTCCCCGATACCTCCCCGATACCTCCCGATACCTCCCCGATACCTCCCGATACCTCCCGATACCTCCCTGATACCTCCCCATACTCCCCGATACCTCCCGATACCTCCCTGATACCTCCCCGATACCTCCCTGATACCTCCCCGATACCTCCCGAATACCTCCCCGATACCTCCCCGATACCTCCCCGATACCTCCCCGATACCTCCCCGATACCTCCCCGATACCTCCCTGATACCTCCCCGATACCTCCCGATACCACCCGATACCTCCCGATACCTCCCGATACCTCTCCGATACCTCCCGATACCTCCCCGATACCTCCCGATACCTCCCTGATACCTCCCCGATACCTCCCGATACCTCCCGATACCTCCCCGATACCTCCCCGATACCTCCCTGATACCTCCCCGATACCTCTCCGATACCTCCCGATACCACCCGATACCTCCCGATACCTCCCGATACCTCTCCGATACCTCCCCGATACCTCCCCGATACCTCCCTGATACCTCCCCGATACCACCCGATACCTCCCCGATACCTCCCCGATACCTCCCCGATACCTCCCTGATACCTCCCCGATACCTCCCGATACCGCCCCGATACCTCCCCGATACCTCCCCGATACCTCCCTGATACCTCCCCGATACCTCTCCGATACCTCCCCGATACCTCCCCGATACCTCCCTAATACCTCCCCGATACCTCCCTGATACCTCCCCAGTACCTCTCTGATACCCCCCGATACCTCCATGATGGTTTTGGCAGCCACAAGGTTGAAGTTCGGATCGGGGCACCCTTTAAAGATGGCGTCCTAGGGCGGCACGGTGGTGTAGTGGTTAGCACTGCTGCCTCACAGCGCCGAGGAGATGGGTTCGACCCCAGCCCCGGGTCGTCTGCGTGGGTTTTACCCTCACAACCCAAAGATGTGCAGGTTAGGTGGATTGGCCATGCTAAATTGCCCCTTAATTGAAAAAAAATAGTTAGGTGCTCTAAATGTATAAAAAAAGGTGGCGCCCTGATCTCTGTGGAGTCGGTTGGTGTTGCTATGAGGGCCCCACCTGCCAGACTGACGGCAGAAACCATGCCCACTATTGTTTTCTTCAAAGAGGCTCAATATTTGGAGTCTGTGTAACTGGACGCTTACACGTCAATTTTCAGTCTGAGCCTGACATTTCCCCAAATTCAGGTAATATCCTGCCTAAAGGTTTTCAAAGGTCCGCCTACGCACAAAAAATTTCAGATCCTCTGCTTCTTGAAGTTAACCTGACCACCAGCTGACAAAAGTGCGCAACCAACTCAAGTTCCATGGGTGCCGTCTTCACCAAAAATGGTGCATGCCGACACAACTCGGCCTGGATGATTCCATCCCACCAATGACTTTTCAGTTCACAGAATAACAGAAACAGCTGCAACAACTGTGTATTTACCTATTCTCCGCTTCTGGATCTAGTCTCTGTCTTCATCCTGCCTGTACTGCACCATTGGACTCATCAACTGCTACTACCCAGCTTGGATGGCTCTAGGTCCCTTTCATACAGCCTCGACCAGTTTCACTGTGCCCAGGAATTTAGGTTACCAAATCACAGTTTCAGGTTTTCTTTCATTAGAAACTGGGCAGTACGGTAGCATGGTGGTTAGCATAAATGCTTCACAGCTCCAGGGTCCCAGGTTCGATTCCCGGCTTGGGTCACTGTCTGTGCGGAGTCTGCACGTCCTCCCCGTGTGTGCGTGGGTTTCCTCCGGGTGCTCCGGTTTCCTCCCACAGTCCAAAGATGTGTGGATTAGGTGGATTGGCCATGCTAAATTGCCTGTAGTGTCCTAAAAAGTAAGGTTAAGGGGGGGGTTATTGGGTTACGGGTATAGGGTGGATACGTGGGTTTGAGTAGGGTGATCATAGCTCGGCACAACATAGAGGGCCGAAAGGCCTGTTCTGTGCTATACTGTTTTATGTTCTAAGTCTGTTGCCTTTCCCATTTCCTTTTTCAGTTTCCATTCTCAGCGTCTGCCTCAAAAAATGCAAGCTTTGAAATCACAACTTCTATGTAATCCGGACATTGTTAGGCTCATGAAGAAAGTAAGGAGGTGTGGGATAGAGGGAAATTTGGCCAATTGGATAAGTAACTGGCTGACACATAGAAGACAGAGGGTGGTGGTGGATGGAAAATTTTCAGGCTGGAGACGTTTCCAGCGGTGTACCACAGGGATCAGTGCTGGGTCCTCTGCTATTTGTGATTTTTATCAATGACTTGGAGGAGGGGGCTGAAGGGTGGGTCAGTAAATTTGCTGATGACACCAAGATTGGTGGAGTAGTGGATGAGGTGGAGGGCTGTTGTAGGCTGCAAAGAGGCATTGATAGGATGCAGAGCTGGGCTGAAAAATGGCAGATGGAGTTTAACCCTGATAAGTACGAGGTGATTCATTTTGGTAGGAAAAATTTGAATGCGGATTACAGGGTCAACGGCAGTGTTCTGAGGAATGTGGAGGAACAGAGAGATCTTGGGGTTCATGTCCACATATCTCTCTAGGTTGCCACTCAAGTGGATAGAGCTGCGAAGAAGGCCTATAGTGTGTTAGCGTTTATTAACAGGGGGCTTGAGTTTAAGAGCCGCGGGGTTATGCTGCAACTATACATGACCCTGGTGAGACCATATTTGGAGTATTCTGTGCAGTTCTGGTCACCTCATTATAGGAAGGATGTGGAAGCATTGGAAAGGGTGCAAAGGAGATTTACCAGGATGCTGCCTGGTTTGCAGGATAGGTCTTATGAGGAAAGGTTGAGGGAGCTAGGGCTTTTCTCTTTGGAGCGGAGGCGGATGAGAGGCGACTTAATAGAGGTTTATAAGATGATGAGGGGGATGGATAGAGTGGACGTTCAGAGACTATTTCCTCGGGTGGATGTAGCTGTTACAAGGGGGCATAACTATAAGATTCAGGTAGGGAGATATAGGAGGGATATCCGAGGTAGGTTCTTTACTCAGAGAGTGGTTAGGGTGTGGAATGGACTGCCTGCTGTGATAGTGGAATCGGACACTTTAGGAACTTTCAAGTGGTTATTGGATAGACACATGGAGCACACCAGAATGACAGGGAGTGGGATAGCTTGATCTTGGCTTCGGACAATGCTCGGCACAACATCGAGGGCCGAAGGGCCTGTTCTGTGCTGTACTGTTCTATGTTCTATGGACCTTGGAGACTGGTCACCCTGGTAACTGTTCAAATAAACCTGTTGGACTTTAACCTGGTGTTGTAAGACTTCTTACTATAAATAAGGAGAACAGGCTAATCTGAGCAGTTACGGATCGGTTAGTTCAACATCTGTGGGAGGGAAAAATTATATCAGGAATGAAAGTTCCACATGTGTAAATAAAGATAAATTGAAATACCAAGATGGATTTCTAAAGGAATTCTGATGGAATTCTTTGAGGAGGTAACATACACCATTGATGGGAAATGGGGTGGATGTGGTGTACATGGACTTGAGGAAAAACCTTGTCAAATTGACACTTAGGGGATTAATCGTGAGTATTAACGATACGGAATTAATGAGAGGACAGAATCCGGATTGAAAATGAGTTGAAAGGGAGAGATTAGTTCAGGGCAGTTTTTCAGAGTGTTTGGAAGTGGGTAGGGGGCTCCCACAGGGGTCAGTTCTGAGCTCAATTCTGTTCACTGTGAAGATCAATGATTTGGTTGCGGGTCGCGAGGGAGGTGGATCAAAACCCCCCAGATAAATAAAAATGTTAAATTTTGATCATGGTGCACGTGCAGTAGAAAAAAAAAGAGCTAATGACATTCCGGTATAAAACCTTCAGTCTGTAGTTTTGGAATCCAAACCAGAAAGAAAGGAAGACTTGGGCCAGAATGTTACTAGTTTGTGCACAGCAAGCTCCCTCAGGCAGCAAAGTGTTTCAATTCTGCTGGAGGTCCAGGCACCTGGGGTGAAAGCTCCTCGCTCCTCTTAGAATAGGGGCCACGGGATCTTTTGCATTTTTGTGCAACGACAGTCATAATTTTGATTTATCACTGGCGCTGAAGACCTCGAGGATTTGTGAAGCGCAGATTCAGTCGGAAGCACGAGAGAATAGAAAGAATACAGAGAAGAAGTTGTGAAATGGGCCTTTTTAAATAAGAACATTGCAGGTTACAGAGCAATGGTAAGAACGCAAGAGTTAGAAGCCATTAGGTTAGACCATTCAGCCCCTTGAGCTGAATTGAGATCATGGCTGATCTTCCACGAAGACACCATTTTCCGCCACTATCCTCCGCCAATCCCTTAATGTTTTTAACATGTAGAAATCTGTCGATCTCAGTCTTGGACATACTCAATGTCTGAGCCTCTGGGCCAGAGAACTCCAATGATTCACCACCCTCAGAATGAAGAAACCCCTCCTCATTCCAGTCGTAAATGTCCCGTCCTTTATTCTGAGACCCTGTACCCTGGTTCACGCACCCCCAGCCTGGGGAAACATCCTTCCCACATCGACCCTGCCCATCCCTGTAAGAATTTTCTATATTTGAATTGAATCACCCTCACGTTCTCCTGGACTGCATTCGGAAAGGTTGGAGATGGAAGAAAATTGGTTCCAATCGTTGAGGGGTCGGGAACAAGAAACGGTGGATGCGGACGGAGGGAAGGAGAGACGTGTTTAAAGCTGGAAGGCTATGGAATGTTTAATCCAGGTTTAATGCTGATGTCCCGCCCGAGGGCTTTCTGGCGGTGTGGGGTGGGAACAATGGGAAATCCTGCCGCCAGCGAATGGCGCACCACCGGCCCACCGTCAAGAAAAACGAGGTCGGAGAATCCGCCCGTTATATTATCATCGCAATGTTCTGATGGAAGGGTGTCGGCTATTTTCCCGTATTCTTCCACTGACTAGGCAAGCAGTTATTGTCCATCCCTAAATGCCTTTCAATCATTTGATTGACCCCTGATTACTATCCTGTCACACTCTGTGCATCTGGGATGGTGAACAAGCCCGGGATCCGGCTGAGCAAAGGAACAAAGAAAAGTACGGCACAGGAACAGGCCCTTCGGCCCTCCAAGCCTGCGCCGACCATGCTGCCCGTCTAACCTAAACCCTTCTACACTTCCGGGGTCCGTATCCCTCTATTCCCATCCTATTCATGTATTTGTCAAGATGCCCCTTAAACGTCACTATTGTCCCGGCTTCCACCACCTCTTCCGGCAGCGAGTTCCAGGCACCCACTACCCTCTGTGTAAAAAACCTCCAGGTTCAATTCTAGCTTCAGGTGACGGTTTGTGTGGAGTTTGCACATTCTCCTCGTGTCTGTTCCGGTTTCCTCCCACAGTCCAAAGATGTGCATCTTCTGTCACGGCGATGGGGCAGGGGAGTGGGCCTACGTAGGTACCCTTTTGGCGGGTTCATGCAGACTCGATGGGCTGAATGGCCTCTTCCTGCACTGTAGGGATTCTATGGATTCTAGGCTCCTTCAGTACTGACCCTCTGACAGTGCAGCACTCCCTCAGTACTGACCCTCTGACAGTGCAGCTCTCCCTCAGTACTGACCATCTGACAGTGCGGCGCTCCCTCAGTACTGACCCTCTGACAGTGCGGCACTCCCTCAGTACTGACCCTCTGACAGCGCGGCACTCCCTCAGTACTGACCCTCTGACAGGGCAGCACTCCCTCAGTACTGACCCTCTGACAGTGCGGCACTCCCTCAGTACTGACCCTCTGACAGCGCGGCACTCCCTCAGTACTGACCCTCTGACAGTGCAGCACTCCCTCAGTACTGACCCTCTGACAATGCAGCACTCCCTCAGTACTGACCCTCTGACAGTGCGGCACTCCCTCAGGACTGAGCCTCTGACAGTGCGGCACTCCCTCAGTACTGACCCTCTGACAGTGCGGCACTCCCTCAGTACTGACCCTCTGACAGTGCAGCACTCCCTCAGTACTGACCCTCTGACAGTGCGGCACTCCCTCAGTACTGACCCTCTGACAGTGCAGCACTCCCTCAGTACTGACCCTCTGACAGTGCGGCACTCCCTCAGTACTGACCCTCTGACAGTGCAGCACTCCCTCAGTACTGACCCTCTGACAGTGCAGCACTCCCTCAGTACTGACCCTCTGACAGTGCAGCACTCCCTCAGTACTGACCCTCTGACAGTGCAGCACTCCCTCAGTACTGACCCTCTGACAGTGCAGCACTCCCTCAGTACTGACCCTCTGACAGTGCAGCTCTCCCTCAGTACTGACCCTCTGACAGTGCAGCACTCCCTCAGAACTGACCCTCTGAGAGTGCGGCGCTCCCTCAATACTGACCCTCTGATAAATGAAAAATGAAACTCGCTCTTTGTCACAAGTAGGCTTCAAATGAAGTTACTGTGAAAAGCCCCTAGTCACCACATTCCGGCACCTGTTTGGGGAGGCTGGTGCGGGAATTGAACCGTGCTGCTGGCCTGCCTTGGTAGCCAGCTATTTAGCCCAGTGTGCCAACCAGCCCCTTTTGTGCAGCACTCCCTCAGTACTGACCCTCTGACAGTGCGGCACTCCCTCAGTACTGACCCTCTGACATTGCGGCACTCCCTCAGTACTGACCCTCTGACAGTGCAGCACTCCGTCAGTACTGACCCTCTGACAGTGCAGCACTCCCTCAGTACTGACCCTCTGACAGTGCGGCACTCCCTCAGTACCTACCCTCTGACAGTGCAGCACTCCCTCAGTACTGACCCTCTAACAGTGCAGCTCTCCCTCAGCACTGACCCTCTGACAGTGCGGCACTCCCTCAGTACTGACCCTCTGACAGTGCGGCACTCCCTCAGTACTGACTCTCTGACAGTGCGGCACTCCCTCAGTACTGACCCTCTGACAGTGCAGCACTCCCTCAGGATAGAGTATAGACACAGGAAAGTCCCAGTACAGGATAGAGTACATCCACGGGACAGTCCCAGTACAGGATAGAGTAGAGACACGGGACAGTCCCAGTACAGGATAGAGTATAGACACGGGACAGTCCCAGTACAGGATAGAGTATAGACACGGGACAGTCCCAGTACAGGGTAGACTATAGACATGGCACAGTTCCAGTACAGGATATAGACACGGGACAGTCCCAGTACAGGATAGAGTACAGACACGGGACAGTCCCAGTACAGGATAGAGTATAGACACGGGACAGTCCCGGTACAGGATAGAGTATAGACACGGGACAGTCCCTAAACAGGATAGAGTACAGACACGGGACAGTCCCAGTACAGGATAGAGTATAGACACGGGACAGTCCCAGTACAGGATAGACACGGGACAGTCCCAGTACAGGATAGAGTATAGACACGGGACAGTCCCTGTACAGGATAGACTACAGACACGGGACAGTCCCAGTACAGGATAGAGTATAGACACGGGACTGTCCCAGTACAGGATAGAGTATTTACACGGGATAGTCCCAGTACAGGATAGAGTACAGACACGGGACAGTCCCTTTACAGGATAGAGTACAGACACGGGACAGTCCCAGTACAGGATAGAGTATTTACACGGGATAGTCCCAGTACAGGATAGAGTACAGACACGGGACAGTCCCTTTACAGGATAGAGTACAGACACGGGACAGTCCCAGTACAGGATAGAGTATAGACACGGGACAGTCCCAGTACATGATAGAGTATAGACACTGGACAGTCCCAGTACAGGATAGAGTATAGACACGGGACAGTCCCAGTACAGGTTAGAATATAGTAAGAAGTCTTACAACACCAGGTTAAAGTCCAACAGGTTTGATTCAAACACGAGCTTTCGGAGCGCAGCTCCTTCCTCAGGTGAATGGCGAGGTATGTTCCAGAAACATTTATATAGACAAAGTCAGAGATGCTGGACAATGCTTGAAATGCGAGCATTTGCAGGTAATCAAATCATTACAGATCCAGGGAGAGGGATAATCACAGGTTAAATGAAATGAATAAAAATGAAAATTGCTTATTGTCACGAGTAGGCTTCAATGAAGTTACTGTGAAAAGCCCCTAGGAGGTGTGAATTGTCGGAAGCCAGAACAGTTGGTAGGATTTTGCAAGTCCAGGCCAGATGGTGGGGGGTGGATGATATGCGACATGAATCCAAGATCCTGGTTGAGGCCGCACTCATGCGTGCGGAACTTAGCTATAAGTTTTTGCTCGGCAATTCTGCGTTGTCGAGTGTCCTGAAGACCGCCTTGGAGAATGCTTACCCGGAGATCAGAGGCTGAATGCCCTTGACTGCTGAAGTGTTCCCCGACTGGAAGGGAACATTCCTGCCCGGTGATTGTCACGCGATGCCCGTTCATCCGTTGTTGCAGCGTCTGCATGGTCTCGCCAATGTACCACGCTTCGGGGCATCCTTTCCTGCAGCGTAAGAGGTAGACTACATTGGTCGAGTCGCGTACCTGGTGGGTGGTGTTACCACGTGTAATGGTGGTATCCAAGTTGATGATCTGGCATGTCTTGCAGAGATAGCCCTGGCAGGGTTGTGTGGTGTCGTGGTCGCTGTTCTGAAGTCTGGGTAATTTGCTGCAAACAATGGTTTGTTTGAGGTTGTGCGGTTGTTTGAAGGCAAGTAGTGGGGGGGGGGGGGGGGGGGGGGGGGGGGGGGGATGACCTTGGCAAGATGTTCATCTTCATCGATGATGTGTTGAAGGCTGCGAAGAAGATGTCGTAGTTTCTCCACTCCGGGAAATTACTGGATGACGAAGGGTACTCTGCCAGTTGTGTCCCGTGTGTGTCTTCTGAGGAGGTCGGTGCAGTTTTTTGCTGTGGCGTGTTGGAACTGTCGATCGATGAGTTGAGCGCCATATCCCGTTCGTACGAGAGCATTTTTCAGCATCTGTAGATGTCTGTTACGCTCCTCCTCGTCTGAGCAGATCCTGTGTATACGGAGGGCTTGTCCATAGGGGATGGCTTCTTTAATGTGTTTCGGGTGAAAGCTGGAGAAGTGGAGCATCGTGAGGTTGTCTGTGGGCTTGCGGTAAAGCGAAGTGCTGAGGTGACCGTCCTTGATGGAGATGAGTGTGTCCAAGAATGCAACAGAATTTGGAGAATAGTCCATGGTGAGTCTGATGGTGGGATGGAATTTATTGATCTCATCGTGTAGTCGTTTCAGTGATTCTTCGCTGTGGGTCCAAAGGAAAAAAATGTCATTGATGTATCTGGTGTATAACGTCAGTTGCAGCTCCTGTGTGGTGCGGAAGTCTTGTTCAAACTTGTGCATGAAGATGTTGGCATATTGAGGTGCAAATTTGGTCCCCATGGCTGTTCCGTGCGTCTGGATGAAGAATTTGTTGTCGAAGGTGAAGACGTTGTGATCCAGAATGAAGCGGATGAGTTGCAGAATTGCGTCTGGAGATTGGCAGTTGTCAGTGTTGAGGACTGAGGCTGTTGCAGCAATGCCGTCGTCATGGGGGATTGTGGTGTAGAGTGCCGAGACATCCATTGTGACAAGGAATGTTCCTGGTTCAACTGGTCCATGGGTGCTGAGTTTCTGTAGGAAGTCCGTCGTGTCGCGACAGAAGCTGGGTGTACCTTGTACGATGGGTTTCAAGATGCCCTCGATGTAGCCAGAGAGGTTCTCACACAGGGTCCCATTGCCTGAAACGATAGGACGGCCTTGTGTGTTGGCCTTGTGTATTTTCGGGAGGCAGTAGAGATCTCCAATGCGGGGATTACGTGGGATGAGAGCACGTAGGGTGCTCTGAAGGTCTGGATCCAAGGTCCTGATCAGTCTGTTGAGTTGGCGGATGTGTTCCTTGGTTGGATCTGCGAGTAACTGTCTGTAGTGATCCTGGTTGTTGAGTTGTCGGTATACTTCTTTGCAGTAGTCTGTTCTGTTCAGCATGACGGTGGCCCCTCCTTTGTCTGCTGGTTTGATGACGATGTTGCGGTTGGTTTTGAGAGCGCGGATGGTGTTGCGTTGTTCTTGGGTGACGTTCGGGGCTGCCTTGTGAATGCGACTGATGAATCTGGCATTGACGTGACTCCTGACGGCTTCAGCATACATGTCGAGTCTAGGGCAGCAGCCTTCCGGAAGGGTCCAATTCGACTCTTTCCTTTTTGTTTGCTGCACCGCAGATCTCGCGGTCTGCTGTTCCGGTTCATTGGTCGTCTCCTTGGGTTCACTGTCGGCCTCTTGGTGTCTGTGGAAGAATTCCCGGAGCCTCATCCGCCTGATGAATTCCTCAGTGTCTGCCGCGAGACTGATGTGCTCCATTTTGGTGGTGGTGCAGAAATTGAGCCCTCTGCTGAGGACTTCGATTTCATCTGGTTGAAGGGTGTAGTCTGACAAGTTGACAATAGATTTCCCTCTATGGTTTTCAACTGTGATACTGGGGGAGGCTTGGTTGCTGCTGGTGGTGATGCCGAGTTTCTCAAGCTTCTTATTCTTGGTGTGCATAAAGGTGGCGTAGTATCGTTGTCTCACCTGTTTGGCGGTGTTACGCAGCTGGTCTGCTGTGTCCTGAGTGCAAGTTGAGAATATGGCCTCTATCTTGGTTTCCAGGTTGTGTCGACTGCTGTAGAGCTGGTGTACGAGGTGTTTGAAGAGTGTGACAGAGGTGCGATGGCAGAGTCTTTCAGCGTAGTCTGTGTTGTAGGTCGACTTGAGTGGGTTTGTGATCTGGAGCCCTTTCGGGATCTTGTCTGCTTTTTTGCATCTTTGTAGAAACTTAATGTCCGTGTCTATATGCGCAATCTTCCTGGAGATCCTCTCCACTTTGAGCCGGCAGTTTGCGATGTCGATGGTAGCCATGATGTGGAGATGCCGGCGTTGTACTGGGGTGAGCACAGTAAGAAGTCTAACAACACCAGGTTAAAGTCCAACAGGTTTGTTTCAAACACGAGCTTTCGGAGCGCTGCTCCTTCCTCAGGTGAATGGCGAGGTATAGAACATAGAACATAGAACATAGAACGATACAGCGCAGTACAGGCCCTTCAGCCCTCGATGTTGCACCGACATGGAAAAAAACTAAAGGCCATCTAACCTACACTATGCCCTTATCATCCATATGCTTATCCAATAAACTTTTAAATGCCCTCAATGTTGGCGAGTTCACTACTGTTGCAGGTAGGGCATTCCACGGCCTCACCACTCTTTGCGTAAAAAACCCACCTCTGACCTCTGTCCTATATCTATTACCCCTCAATTTAAGGCTATGTCCCCTCGTGCGAGCCACCCCCATCCGCGGGAGAAGGCTCTCGCTGTCCACCCTATCTGATCATTTTGTATGCCTCTATTAAGTCACCTCTTAACCTTCTTCTCTCTAACAAAAACAACCTCAAGTCCATCAGCCTTTCCTCATAAGATTTTCCCTCCATACCAGGCAACATCCTGGTAAATCTCCTCTGCACCCGTTCCAAAGCTTCCACGTCCTTTCTATAATGAGGCGACCAGAACTGTACGCAATACTCCAAATACGGCCGTACTAGAGTTTTGTACAACTGCAACATGACCTCATGGCTCCGGAACTCAATCCCTCTACCAATAAAGGCCAACACACCATAGGCCTTCTTCACAACTCTATCAACCTGGGTGGCAACTTTCAGGGATCTATGTACATGGACACCGAGATCCCTCTGCTCATCCACACTACCAAGAATTTTACCATTAGCCAAATATTCCGCATTCCTGTTATTCTTTCCAAAGTGAATCACCTCACACTTCTCCACATTAAACTCCATTTGCCACCTCTCAGCCCAGCTCTGCAGCTTATCTATGTCCCTCTGTAACCTGCGACATCCTTCCGCACTGTCTACAACTCCACCGACTTTAGTGTCGTCTGCAAATTTACTCACCCATCCTTCTGCGCCCTCCTCTAGGTCATTTATAAAAATGACAAACAGCAACGGCCCCAGAACAGATCCTTGTGGTACGCCACTTGTAACTGAACTCCATTCTGAACATTTCCCATCAACTACCAATCTCTGTCTTCTTTCAACTAGCCGATTTCTGATCCACATCTCTAAATCACCCTCAATCCCCAGCCTCCGTATTTTCTGCAATAGCCGACCGTGGGGAACCTTATCAAACGCTTTACTGAAATCCATATACACCACATCAACTGCTCTACCCTCATCTACCTGTTCAGTCACCTTCTCAAAGAACTCGATAAGGTTTGTGAGGCATGACCTACCCTTCACAAAACCATGCTGACTATCCCTAATCATATTATTCCTATCTAGATGATTATAAATCGTATCTTTTATAATCCTCTCCAAGACTTTACCCACCACAGACGTTAGGCTCACCGGCCTATAGTTACCGGGGTTATCTCTACTCCCTTCTTGAACAAAGGGACCACATTTGCTATCCTCCAGTCCTCTGGCACTATTTCTGTAGCCAATGATGACCTAAAAATCAAAGCCAAAGGCTCAGCAATCTCTTCCCTGGCTTCCCAGAGAATCCTAGGATAAATCCCATCACGCCCCGGGGACATATCTATTTTCACCTTGTCCAGAATTGCCAACACTTCTTCCCAACGCACCTCAATGCCATCTATTCCAATAGCCTGGGTCTCAGCATTCTCCTCCACAATATTATCTTTTTCTTGAGTGAATACTGATGAAAAGTATCCATTTAGTATCTCGCTTATCTCCTCAGCCTCCACACACAACTTCCCACCACTGTCCTTGACTGGCCCTACTCTTACCCTAGTCATTCTTTTATTCCTGACATACCTATAGAAAGCTTTTGGGTTTTCCTTGATCCTACCCGCCAAAGACTTCTCATGTCCCCTCCTTGCTCGTCTCAGCTCTCTCTTTAGATCCTTCCTCGTTTCCTTGTAACTATCAAGCGCCCCAACTGAAACTTCATGCCTCATCTTCACATAGGCCTCCTTCTTCCTCTTAACAAGAGATTCCACTTCTTTGGTAAACCACAGTTCCCTCGCTCGACCCCTTCCTCCCTGCCTGACTGGTACGTACTTATCAAGAACATGCAATAGCTGTTCCTTGAACAAGCTCCACATATCCAGTGTGCCCAACCCTTGCAGCCTACTTCTCCAACCTACACATCCTAAGTCATGTCTAATGGCATCATAATTGCCCTTCCCCCAGCTATAACTCTTGCCCTGCGGGGTATACTTATCCCTTTCCATCACTAACTTAAAGGTCACCGAATTGTGGTCACTGTTTCCAAAGTGCTCACCTACCTCCAGATCTAACACCTGGCCTGGTTCATTACCCAAAACCAAATCCAATGTGGCCTCGCCTCTTGTTGGCCTGTCAACATATTGTGTCAGGAAACCCTCCTGCACACATTGTACAAAGAACGACCCATCTAATGTACTCGAACTATATCTTTTCCAGTCAATATTTGGAAAGTTAAAGTCTCCCATAACAACTACCCTGTTACTTTCGCTTTTTTCCAGAATCATCTTCGCCATCCTTTCCTCTACATCCCTAGAACTATTAGGTGGCCTATAGAAAACTCCCAACAGGGTGACCTCTCCTTTCCTGTTTCTAACCTCAGCCCATACTACCTCGGAAGAAGAGTCCCCATCTAGCATCCTTTCCGCCACCATAATACTGTCCTTGACTAGCAGCGCCACACCTCCCCCTCTTTTGCCCCCTTCTCTGAGCTTACTAAAACACCTAAACCCCGGAACCTGCAACAACCATTCCTGTCCCTGCTCTATCCATGTCTCTGAAATGGCCACAACATCGAAGTCCCAGGTACCAACCCATGCTGCCAGTTCCCCTAACTTATTTCATATACTCCTGGCATTGAAGTAGACACACTTCAAACCACCTACCTGAACACTGTATGTTCCAGAAACCCCACACCCCCACTACTGACCTTCAAATAACCGCGCAACCTCAAACAAACCATTGTTTGCAGCAAATTACCCAGCCTTCAGAACAGCGACCACGACACCACACAACCCTGCCAGGGCAATCTCTGCAAGACATGCCAGATCATCGACTTGGATACCACCATTACACGTGGTAACACCACCCACCAGGTACGCGGCACATACTCGTGCGACTCGGCCAATGTAGTCTACCTCTTACGCTGCAGGAAAGGATGCCCCGAAGCGTGGTACATTGGCGAGACCATGCAGACGCTGCGACAACGGATGAACGGGCATCGCGCGACAATCACCAGGCAGGAATATTCCCTTCCAGTCGGGGAACACTTCAGCAGTCAAGGATATTCAGCCTCTGCTCTCCGGGTAAGCGTTCTCCAAGGCGGCCTTCAGGACACGCGACAACGCAGAATTGCCGAGCAAAAACCTATAGCTAAGTTCCGCACACATGAGTGCGGCCTCAACAGGGATCTTGGATTCATGTCGCATTACATCCACCCCCCACCATCAGGCCTGGACTTGCAAAATCCTACCAACTCTTCTGGCTTGAGACAATTCACACCTCTTTAACCTGTGATTATCCCTCTCCCTGGATCTGTAATGATTGTTTTCCTGCAAATGCTCGCATTCCAAGCATTGTCCAGCATCTCTGACTTTGTCTATATAAATGTTTCTGGAACATACCTCACCATTCACCTGAGGAAGGAGCTGCGCTCCAAAAGCTCGTGTTTGAATCAAACCTGTTGGAGTTTAACCTGGTGTTGTAAGACTTCTTACTGTGCTCACCCCAGTCCAACGCCGGCATCTTCACATCAAGGATAGAGTATAGACACGGGACAGTCCCGGTACAGGATAGAGTATAGACACGGGACAGTCCCAGTACAGGATAGAGTACAGACACGGGACAGTCCCAGTACAGGATAGAGTATAGACACGGGACAGTCCCAGTACAGGATAGAGTATAGACACGGGACAGTCCCAGTACAGGATGCAGTATAGACACGGGACTGTCCTAGTCGAAGATTGAGTATAGACACGGGACAGTCCCAGTACAGGATAGAGTTTAGACACGGGACAGTCCCAGTACAGGATAGAGTATGGACATGTGACAGTTCCACAGCAGGATAGTGTATAGAGTCCGGACAATCCGGGGGAAATATCGGTCACTCTGCACTCTGACCGGGGTGTTTGTCGGTCACTCTGTCCAGGATAGAGTATAGACACGAGACAGTCCCAGTACAGGATAGAGTATAAACACGGGACTGTCCCAGTACAGGATAGAGTATAGACACGGGACAGTCCCAGTACAGGATAGAGTATAGACACAGAACAGTGGGACTGCCCAGTGTGTGTCGGTCACTCTGTCCAGGATAGATTATAGACAAGGGACAATCCCAGTACAGGATAGAGTATAGACACAGAACAGTCCCTGTACAGGATAGGTCATAGACACGGGACAGTCCCAGTACAGGATAGACACGGGACAGCACCAGTACAGGATAGAGTATAGACACGGGACAGTCCCAGTACAGGATAGAGTACAGACACGGGACAGTCCCAGTACAGGATAGAGTATAGACACGGGACTGTCCCAGTACAGGATAGAGTATAGACATGGGACAGTCCCAGTACAGGATAGAGTATAGACATGGGACAGTCCCAGTACAGGATAGAGTACAGACAAGGAACATCGCATTACATGACGGAGTATAGACACGGGACAGTCCCAGGACAGGATAGACTATAGACACGGGTCTGTCCCAGTACAGGATAGAGTATAGACACGGGTCTGTCCCAGTACAGGTTAGACTATGGAAATGTGACAGTTGCACATCAGGATAGAGTATAGACACGGGACAGTCCCAGTACAGGATAGAGTATAGACACGGGACAGTCCAAGTACAGGATAGACTATCGAAATGTGACAGTTCCACAGCAGGATAGTGTATAGAAACCGGACAATCCGGGGGGAATATCGGTCACTCAGCACCCTGACAGGGGTGTGTGTCGGTCAATCTGTCCAGGATAGAGTATAAACACGGGACAGTCCCAGAAAAGGATCGACTATAGACACGGGTCAGTCCCAGTACAGGATAGAGTACAGACACGGGACAGTCCCAATACAGGATAGAGTATAGACACGGGACAGTCCCAGTACAGGATAGAGTACAGACACGGGACAGTCCCAGTACAGGATAGAGTATAGACACGGGACAGTCCCAGTACAGGATAGACTACAGACACGGGACAGTCCCAGTACAGGATAGAGTATAGACACGGGACAGTCCCAGTACAGGATAGAGTACAGACACGGGACAGTCCCAGTACAGGATAGAGTACAGACACGGGACAGTCCCAGTACAGGTTAGAGTATAGACACGGGACAGTCCCAGTACAGGATAGACACGGAACAGTCTCAGTACAGGATAGAGTATAGACACGGGACAGTCCCAGTACAGGATAGAGTATAGACACGGGACAGTCCCAGTACAGGATAGAGTATAGACACGGGACAGTCCCAGTACAGGATAGAGTATAGACACGGGACAGTCCCAGTACAGGATAGAGTATAGACACGGGACAGTCCCAGTACAGGATAGAGTATAGACACGGGACAGTCCCAGTACAGGATAGAGTATAGACACGGGACAGTCCCAGTACAGGATAGAGTATAGACACGGGACAGTCCCAGTACAGGATAGAGTATAGACACGGGACTGTCCCAGTACAGGATAGAGTATAGACATGGGACAGTCCCAGTACAGGATAGAGTACAGACAAGGAACATCGCATTACATGACGGATTATAGACACAGGAAAGTCCCAGTACAGGATAGACTATAGACACAGGTCTGTCCCAGTACAGGTTAGACTATGGAAATGTGACAGTTCCACAGCAGGATAGTGTATAGAATCCGGACAATAGAACATAGAACATAGAACAGTACAGCACAGAACAGGCCCTTCGGCCCTCGATGTTGTGCCGAACAATGATCACCCCACTTAAACCCACGTAACCCGTATACCCATAACCCAACAATCCCCTCATTAACCTTACACTACGGGCAATTTAGCATGGCCAATCCACCTAACCCGCACATCTTTGGACTGTGGGAGGAAACCGGAGCACCCGGAGGAAACCCACGCACACACGGGGAGGACGTGCAGACTCCACACAGACAGTGACCCAGCCGGGAACCGAACCTGGGACCCTGGAGCTGTGAAGCATTGATGCTAACCACCATGCTACCGTGAGGCCCCGAATCCGGGGGGAATATCGGTCACTCAGCACCCTGACAGGGTGGTGCATTGGTCACTCTGCACTCTGACCGGGGTGTGTGTCGGTCACTCTGTCCAGGATAGAGTATAAACACGGGACAGTCCCAGAAAAGGATCGACTATAGACACGGGACAGTCCCAGTACAGGATAGAGTACAGACACGGGACAGTCCCAGTACAGGATAGAGTATAGACACGGGACAGTCCCAGTACAGGATAGAGTATAGACACGGGACAGTCCCAGTACAGGATAGAGTACAGACACGGCACAGTCCCAGTACAGGATAGAGTATAGACATGGGACAGTCCCAGTACAGGATAGACTACAGACACGGGACAGTCCCAGTAAGGATAGAGTATAGACACAGGAAAGTCCCAGTACAGGATAGATTACAGACACGGAACAGTCCTAATACAGGATAGAGCATAGACACGGGACAGTCCCAGTACAGGTTAAAGTATAGACACGGGACAGTCCCAGTACAGGATAGAGTATAGACACGGGACAGTCCCAGTACAGGATAGAGTATAGACACGGAACAGTCCTAATACAGGATAGAGCATAGACACGGGACAGTCCCAGTACAGGATAGAGTACAGACACGGGACAGTCCCAGTACAGGTTAAAGTATAGACACGGGACAGTCCCAGTACAGGATAGAGTATAGACACGGGACAGTCCCAGTACAGGATAGAGTACAGACACGGGACAGTCCCAGTACAGGATAGAGTATAGACACGGGACTGTCCCAGTACAGGATAGAGTATAGACATGGGACAGTCCCAGTACAGTATAGAGTATAGACACGGGACAGTCCCAGTACAGGATAGAGTATAGACATGGGACAGTCCCAGTACAGGATAGAGTATAGACACAGGACAGTCCCAGTACAGGATAGAGTATAGACACGGGACTGTCCCAGTACAGGATAGAGTATAGACATGGGACAGTCCCAGTACAGGATAGAGTATAGACATGGGACAGTCCCAGTACAGGATAGAGTATAGACACGGGACAGTCCCAGTACAGGATAGACTATAGACACGGGTCTGTCCCAGTACAGGATAGAGCATAGACACGGGTCTGTCCCAGTACAGGTTAGACTATGGAAATGTGACAGTTGCACATCAGGATAGAGTATAGACACGGGACAGTCCCAGTACAGGATAGAGTATAGACACGGGACAGTCCAAGTACAGGATAGACTATCGAAATGTGACAGTTCCACAGCAGGATAGTGTATAGAAACCGGACAATCCGGGGGGAATATCGGTCACTCAGCACCCTGACAGGGTGGTGCATTGGTCACTCTGCACTCTGACCGGGGTGTGTGTCGGTCAATCTGTCCAGGATAGAGTATAAACACGGGACAGTCCCAGAAAAGGATCGCCTATAGACACGGGACAGTCCCAGTACAGGATAGAGTACAGACACGGGACAGTCCCAGTACAGGATAGAGTATAGACACGGGACAGTCCCAGTACAGGATAGAGTATAGACTCGGGACAGTCCCAGTACAGGATAGAGTATAGACACGGGACAGTCCCAGTACAGGATAGACTACAGACACGGGACAGTCCCAGTAAGGATAGAGTATAGACACAGGAAAGTCCCAGTGCAGGATAGATTACAGACACGGAACAGTCCTAATACAGGATAGAGCATAGACACGGGACAGTCCCAGTACAGGATAGAGTATTGACACGGGACAGTCCCAGTACAGGTTAGAGTATAGACACGGGACAGTCCCAGTACAGGATAGACTACAGACACGGGACAGTCCCAGTACAGGATAGAGTATAGACACGGGACAGTCCCAGTACAGGATAGAGTACAGACACGGGACAGTCCCAGTACAGGATAGAGTACAGACACGGGACAGTCCCAGTACAGGTTAGAGTATAGACACGGGACAGTCCCAGTACAGGATAGACACGGAACTGTCTCAGTACAGGATAGAGTATAGACACGGGACAGTCCCAGTACAGGATAGAGTATAGACACGGGACAGTCCCAGTACAGGATAGAGTATAGACACGGGACAGTCCCAGTACAGGATAGAGTATAGACACGGGACAGTCCCAGTACAGGATAGAGTATAGACACGGGACAGTCCCAGTACAGGATAGAGTATAGACACGGGACAGTCCCAGTACAGGATAGAGTATAGACACGGGACAGTCCCAGTACAGGATAGAGTATAGACACGGGACAGTCCCAGTACAGGATAGAGTATAGACACGGGACTGTCCCAGTACAGGATAGAGTATAGACATGGGACAGTCCCAGTACAGGATAGAGTACAGACAAGGAACATCGCATTACATGACGGATTATAGACACGGGACAGTCCCAGTACAGGATAGACTATAGACACAGGTCTGTCCCAGTACAGGTTAGACTATGGAAATGTGACAGTTCCACAGCAGGATAGTGTATAGAATCCGGACAATAGAACATAGAACATAGAACAGTACAGCACAGAACAGGCCCTTCGGCCCTCGATGTTGTGCCGAACAATGATCACCCCACTTAAACCCACGTAACCCGTATACCCATAACCCAACAATCCCCTCATTAACCTTACACTACGGGCAATTTAGCATGGCCAATCCACCTAACCCGCACATCTTTGGACTGTGGGAGGAAACCGGAGCACCCGGAGGAAACCCACGCACACACGGGGAGGACGTGCAGACTCCACACAGACAGTGACCCAGCCGGGAACCGAACCTGGGACCCTGGAGCTGTGAAGCATTGATGCTAACCACCATGCTACCGTGAGGCCCCGAATCCGGGGGGAATATCGGTCACTCAGCACCCTGACAGGGTGGTGCATTGGTCACTCTGCACTCTGACCGGGGTGTGTGTCGGTCACTCTGTCCAGGATAGAGTATAAACACGGGACAGTCCCAGAAAAGGATCGACTATAGACACGGGACAGTCCCAGTACAGGATAGAGTACAGACACGGGACAGTCCCAGTACAGGATAGAGTATAGACACGGGACAGTCCCAGTACAGGATAGAGTATAGACACGGGACAGTCCCAGTACAGGATAGAGTACAGACACGGCACAGTCCCAGTACAGGATAGAGTATAGACATGGGACAGTCCCAGTACAGGATAGACTACAGACACGGGACAGTCCCAGTAAGGATAGAGTATAGACACAGGAAAGTCCCAGTACAGGATAGATTACAGACACGGAACAGTCCTAATACAGGATAGAGCATAGACACGGGACAGTCCCAGTACAGGATAGAGTATAGACACGGGACAGTCCCAGTACAGGTTAAAGTATAGACACGGGACAGTCCCAGTACAGGATAGAGTATAGACACGGGACAGTCCCAGTACAGGATAGAGTATAGACACGGAACAGTCCTAATACAGGATAGAGCATAGACACGGGACAGTCCCAGTACAGGATAGAGTACAGACACGGGACAGTCCCAGTACAGGTTAAAGTATAGACACGGGACAGTCCCAGTACAGGATAGAGTATAGACACGGGACAGTCCCAGTACAGGATAGAGTACAGACACGGGACAGTCCCAGTACAGGATAGAGTATAGACACGGGACTGTCCCAGTACAGGATAGAGTATAGACATGGGACAGTCCCAGTACAGTATAGAGTATAGACACGGGACAGTCCCAGTACAGGATAGAGTATAGACATGGGACAGTCCCAGTACAGGATAGAGTATAGACACAGGACAGTCCCAGTACAGGATAGAGTATAGACACGGGACTGTCCCAGTACAGGATAGAGTATAGACATGGGACAGTCCCAGTACAGGATAGAGTACAGACAAGGAACATCGCATTACATGACGGAGTATAGACACGGGACAGTCCCAGTACAGGATAGACTATAGACACGGGTCTGTCCCAGTACAGGATAGAGCATAGACACGGGTCTGTCCCAGTACAGGTTAGACTATGGAAATGTGACAGTTGCACATCAGGATAGAGTATAGACACGGGACAGTCCCAGTACAGGATAGAGTATAGACACGGGACAGTCCAAGTACAGGATAGACTATCGAAATGTGACAGTTCCACAGCAGGATAGTGTATAGAAACCGGACAATCCGGGGGGAATATCGGTCACTCAGCACCCTGACAGGGTGGTGCATTGGTCACTCTGCACTCTGACCGGGGTGTGTGTCGGTCAATCTGTCCAGGATAGAGTATAAACACGGGACAGTCCCAGAAAAGGATCGCCTATAGACACGGGACAGTCCCAGTACAGGATAGAGTACAGACACGGGACAGTCCCAGTACAGGATAGAGTATAGACACGGGACAGTCCCAGTACAGGATAGAGTATAGACTCGGGACTGTCCCAGTACAGGATAGAGTACAGACACGGCACAGTCCCAGTACAGGATAGAGTATAGACACGGGACAGTCCCAGTACAGGATAGACTACAGACACGGGACAGTCCCAGTAAGGATAGAGTATAGACACAGGAAAGTCCCAGTGCAGGATAGATTACAGACACGGAACAGTCCTAATACAGGATAGAGCATAGACACGGGACAGTCCCAGTACAGGATAGAGTATTGACACGGGACAGTCCCAGTACAGGTTAGAGTATAGACACGGGACAGTCCCAGTACAGGATAGACACGGAACAGTCTCAGTACAGGTGTCGTGGTTCCCCAGGACGACAATTTGTTTGTACCTATTCAAATATTAAAACACAGAGAGTCTGAGGAGCGATCTTCCAAGCAGTGAACTTTATTTCCCTTAGCATGAGAGAAACAAAGCTGAGATTGTCCGGAGCAATCTAAAAAGCTTCAGGGCTTACCGCCTTTTATATACATTTTAACTCCATGATTCAAACTCTTATCTTAATTTACAGCCCTCCTATCTTGCTTTCCTTACTTTGGCCACCACTGTTTATAGTGAGCCTCTATCTGTCTCAGTCAAGACTGGTCGTTTCTCTCTCTGCTTCGTCAACCATGGTAGCCATAAGTCAGTCCTTATCTCGTCTCTGTAAACTTTCCTGCTTGTGTCGTGGTTTTTGCTGACCAAGGCCGAATGTATACAAAAACAGACTCCTTTATAGCCCTTATTTATGGGCAACCATTTTAGTTAAGCCCTGAGCTGTTCATTGTTCTTCCAAGTGACTGTTTGTATTTTAAATGCTATTTCTCTGGGTCTGCTGCTTTAATCATATTAACTATACTTGATTACATTAGGTCACACAAAGTTATCCTGGGTTACACACTCATCTCAATACTCACCTAAATCTACTTTATCATTTCACTAAAACCTATGATTCTAAACTTGGTACCTAACTCATACAATATCCAGTACAAATTCCCTTACATGTCCCCCCTTTGAGGCTATTCCCTAGCCTCACACAAATTACCAAGCTCAAATAATCCCCTTACTGGATCCCATTTACAATTTATTTTAAACACTTTTTGCAGGCAATGTGGAGGAGCCGAATACTTTGGGCAGGGAACAATGTCCCTAATTCTTCTTTATCATAATTCATCTATCCAGGTTCTAATTCTCGGGTCGCTCCCCCAGATTGCTTGCTCCTGACAGTCATCAGCCAAAAACCTTCCCACCCTTGTCAAGGGAAGGAAAAAAGACTGATTCCTGTGTACAGACTAAGTTCTCCAAGTCTCTTGCGAATTTCAGTCAGGTGCTGTTGTTGGTACAAAGCAATCGTCCATTATTATAGTCCTTTCACAGAGTGACGAGTTTCCATCTCGACCAGGGTCATGGTGAATCCGCTCATCGGAGGCAGCTCAAGGTTTTCCCGTTCCTCTGTTTTTCCTCGCGAGCGTGAGCTGCTTGTAACCATCATCTGCCGTGTTGCAACTCTGGTAAGGAAGGATCTCAGGGCGGGTAAAAAACAACAAAATATGAGTCCTAGAACGGTTATGATTATGATTGCTACAGCTCCAGCTTTGGCAAACCATGCCCCCCATCTTCCAAACATCCTATCCAACCAATTCCAGGCTTCATGCCCAAACCCAGCATTTTCTTTCACTTCTGCCCTAAGATTCTTCAACTTATTCATGGCCCGTGTAAATGACCCCTCGGGATCAGTGTTGTTAGGGATAAATGTGCAACACTGATCTCCAAACATAACACAGACCCCTCCTTTCTCCCAAATAGTATCCGTACTCACTGATCGCCTACGTCTTGTTTGTCTTAATACTCTACCTTCCTGATTCCGCACCCCTATATCATCTGCATCCCGCTTTCCCTTGTTACGGGTCAAGGAAGTCCCCCAGGGAAACAGTTTCCAAGTCCCATGTGGGGAACGAGGCCCTTTCCCCGTCCTCACCTCCCTCGGCACCGTGACTAACAGGCTGAAGCTGGGCATTTGTATCATCAGCCAGCTCATGCACAGAACCACTCTCATCATCATTTATTATTTCTGCTGTACTTTGGCTCTGCTCCTCCCCCTCACGATTATCCTCGTGTAGTGCTATCTCTTCCTCGCTGCTACTTCTATCCACCCTACCTCTAACTTCAGTCTCCCTTCTCTCCCCTACCCCGGGTACCGTTCTGGTACAATGGTTCAAGTGATACCACAGTGTACTGCCTTCTACTTGCAACGCCGTGGGAGATACTCTGGTGACTTCAAACGGCCCTTCTCGTCTGGGTTCATGCCAACGTCTCCGGAACTTTCTGATGTATACTTGATCTCCCGGTGTGATCTGGTGTTCCGTGGCAGGGCTCTCTTCCTCCTTGGCCTTTTCCTGTTCAAAAATAGTTCTATGTATAAAAGTTAATTGTCGTACATACTCTCTTGCATCCTGATCTAAACACTCCAATGTGGGGCCCCCTGTTCCCCCGATCTTTGGCACCGGCATTACTCTTCCTGTCATCATCTCATGCGGGCTTAAATGTGTGATTCTGTTTTCCTGACTCCTGTACTGCATTAAAGCCAATGGCAGAGCATCTATCCAGTTTTTTCCTGTCTCACTACAGATTTTGCTTATTTTAGCCTTGAGGGTTCCGTTTGCTCTCTCCACCATTCCTTGGGATTGAGGATGATACACACATCCAAACCTCTGCTTTATACGGAGTGCTGAGAGTGTCTCTCTCAGTGCCCTCCCTATAAAAGCAGATCCATTGTCTGAACTTAATTGCATGGGTATGCCAAATCTTGGGATAATTTCTTTTGACAGGAAGTTAATTACCGTCCCAGATCCTTGATCTTTGGATGGCGTTGCTTCTATCCATCTGCTGAATCTATCAATAATCACTAGCATGTATCTTTTTCCTCTTACCACCTTTCCCATATCCACATAGTCCATGCATAGATGTTTAAACGGCCCTTCTGGAATGGGTATGTGCCCTATTGAGGCAGTAATGCCTTTCCTGATATTATTCTGAGCACACACCTCACACAGACCCAGTATGTAGTCAATTGAGTTCTGCAGGTATGGTGACCAGAATCCTTCTTTCTTAATCTTCCTAGCCACTTCTCCTCTCGCACAGTGATCCACCCCGTGTGCTTCACTAATTAGTACGGTTAGTAATGATGTGGGTGCTATGATCAATCCTTCCCCATTTCTCCATATTTTGTCATGTTGTCCCTGTAATGCTCCTCTCTCTCTCCACATTGTTTTTTCTGCTACAGGGGCTTCTTCCTGTAATTGTGCCACATCTTCTAATGTGATTTGAGGTTCGATATTCCCCACACCTGGCCCTGGGTGCGGCCTTGCTATTTCTACTGGGGCTATCGTAGCCTCAATGTATCCTGATGCTTCTTTAGCCGCCTTGTCAGCTTTGGTATTTCCCTGTGTGATGTTATCCGTTCCCTTTTTATGCGCCTGACACTTAATTATGGCTAATTCCCTTGGGCCCATCATAGCCCTTATTAAAGCCCTGATTTGAACTTCGTGTTGAATTGGTCCTCCTCCGCTTTTCATAAATCCCCTTTGCTTCCATATTGCCCCAAACAGGTGACAAACCCCGTGGGCATAGGCCGAATCAGTATAAATTTCCACTGCTTCCCCGTTTGCTAATTCACATGCTCTTGTCAGTGCTTCAAGCTCCGCTAACTGGGCTGAGCATGGCTGCTCACATTCGTTTGCCTCCACTACCTCAAATGTTTTCCCTTTCTGTTCAACTACTGCATAGCCAGCATGATTTCCCCTATGATCCCTATGGCACGAGCCGTCAACATACAACGTTCTCTTTTCTTCTGTGTTTAACCTATCTGCCTTCAGATCTTTCCTCAGTTTCATAAACGCTCTTGTCTCTCTCACACACTCATGCTCCTCTCCCTCATGTGGCAATGGCATATAGTCAGCTGGGTTGGCCCTATTGCACTTTACTATCGTAATGTCCGGGAATGTGGTCAGCATTTGAAAATGGTGAATTCTAGCCGGCGTCAGAACAAACTTCCCTTTTTCAATCAATTCAGCTATTTTATGGTATACATGTAAGTTTATCGGATATCCCATTGTGACCGTAGCTGCCTTTTCGTACGCCCACCAAGCTGCTGCCAGGCCTTGATAACACGGCGGGTATCCCAGTGCTACGTCATCTAGCTTGGTACTATAATATGCTACAGCCTGCCTTCGCCTTCCCTTGCAATTTTCCTGTGTTAACACTGCTGTAGCAAATCCTGCTTCTCTGTTACTCACAAATAAATCAAAGGGCTTGTCATAGGTCGGTAAAGCCAATGCTGGTGCCTGTGCCATTTCACTCTTTATATTCTCAAATGCTTCTAGCGCATCTTTGTCCCATTTTAGTTTGGCTTTTAATTCGTCACACCCTGCTTCCTTCATTATCTTTCGTAGTGCCTGCGTTTTTTCTGCATAGTTTTCCACCCATTCTGAACTGAAGCCTGTCATTCCCAAAAATGTCATCATTTGTCCCACCGTCTGTGGCTTCGGAATTTTCAGTACTGCTTCTATTTGCTGTGGAGCTATCCCCTTCTGTCCTGCTGATATTTCTCTCCCCAAGTATTCTACCTGTCTCTGGCACAGCTGCAGCTTCTTCCAGGATACTTTATGACCCCCCTCTGCTAGTCTTTTCAAAAGTTTTAAACTATCCTTCCTGCATTGTTCTTGTGTCTCTGTGCATAATAATAAATCATCCACATATTGTAGCAGTGTTCCTTCCAACTGTATTCCTTCTAAATCTGCTTTCAACACCTGATTGAATACATGTGGGGAATGTTTAAATCCTTGGGGCATTCTATTGTATGTGTATTGTTTCCCCTCGTACGTAAATGCAAAGAGATACTGACTTTCTGGAGCTAGTGGCACACTAAAAAATGCTGAACATAGGTCGATTACCGTAAACCATCTACTTTCAGGTGGTATATTTGTCAGCAAGGTGTAAGGGTTTGGAACTTCTACGGGCATATCTTCCACTACCTCATTAATTGCCCTTAGGTCATGCACCAATCTCCATTTTTCTCCGTCCGCCTTCTTTACCGGTAGGAGCGGGGTATTACACCTACTCCGGGTTTCCTTTAATACCCCTGCTTCTATCAATCCCTTAATCGTTTCTCTAATTCCTTCAATTGCTTCTGTCTTGATTGGGTATTGTGGTCTATAGGGCCCCTGGCGTCCTGTCTTTAATCTGACTTCAACTGGATTAGCGTTTTTAACCCTCCCTACATCCGTGTCCTGTCTGGACCACAACTCCTGTGGGAGGGAGTTCAAATCCTGCTCTAAGCTCTCTCTCCATTCCCGCTCCTGTTTCTCACTTCGCACTCCTATTGTTATCTGCTTTGGTGTCCCAAGCATCCTAACATCCAAAATTATTTTCGTCATTTGTCCATCGCTGGACGTCCAAATATCCGCACTGTCTGTCTGTACAAATTCTAAGTCTTGCGCTCTTAACACCATGGGTCCTAGGTCCTTTGATCTATATCCCGGATTAACTTTCAATGTGACATGTGGCTCCGCCCCAGGTACCGAGAACCATTTGTCAATCCATTCATTCCTAACGATTGCGAGGGCCACTCCCTCTAGTCCAATTAAAATACTTCCTGACTTTATTTCCTGTTCTCGTCCTGCCTCCTTTTCCCATTTCTCTTGTATTTCAGGTGCCTGTCCTTCATCAAATATCATTGTACTGTGTAATTCTGTTCTCGGCCACTTGGCTTGTGGAACCCAAGTGTCTATAAGTTTTCCCCAGACTGTCCAGATCTGTCTTTTAATTTGTTCCTCTATATCTCCCAGCCAATATACATTAACCCCTTCCTTTCCTGGTACCTCAAGTGAATACATTCCCATCAAATCAATTCCTTGTTCGGTACATTCTAATTTCAGTCCCAGACCTAGGATTGCGTCCCTTCCCAATAGATTTAAAGGAGTTTTATCATATACTAAAATAGGTACATGGGTAGTTTTATTTCCAATGGTAATAGGCACCGGCATCGTCATTTGAGCTAGTGTTATTTTCCCCGAGAACCCCACAGTTTTTACAAACCGGTTTGACAATGGTAGGTGATCCGCATATTTCGTTTGTATGCACGTACAGGTGGCACCGGTGTCTATCATCATGGGGACCTCGATCCCGCCTACTCTAGCATTAACTATAGGTTCCTGCTCTGCGGTTTCTGTTATTTGTACGTACTGTCCTACCATTTCGGGGTTCTCTGGGCCTCTCTATGCGAAACTCTGATGGTTCCCCGGCCCTTGAAACATCGGGACGCTGTTCGGCGACCCTTGGATCAGCTGTTGGCCTGCCTGTTGCTGGTTTTCTCCCTGTCTGGTGGAATTCCGCAGGCAATTCCTTTTTATGTGACCTGTCTCCCCGCACCCCCAGCACACACCTGGAGGGCCAGGCAGTGGTCCCTGTCTCGGAGTCTGATAATTAACCTGTCCCTGTCCTCTCTGATTCTGAAAGGGTGGCCTACCACTTCCCTGTCTTTTCCCATTTTTATTCCAGTCAGTCTGATTTTGTAGGGCGTATTGGTTTTGATAATTTAGGCTGTGGGCTTCTGGGTTTATGGGCAGTGGGAAGGCAGAAATGTTATAGGTTACGATGGGCTGGCCTCCATCTCCGCTTCCCCCTATTATTAGTGCAGGTATTTCCCCTGGCTTCTGTTCCACCATCATCGGTGCTATTTTTCTGGGTGTGAGATCTTCTTTTGCCTTTAGCTTATCTTTGTTTTTGATCTCCTCCAATTGTGCCTGAAGGAGTTTACGTTGTATCTCCTTCAGCTGTTTGTCTGCATTCTTTTCATCTTTGCGATGTCTTTCTACTGCATGGGCAACATAATCCACAAACTCCCGGTAACTTTTTGAGTCCAAGCCCACTACATCCTCCAGTTTTGCTTTAGCTGAGACTGGCAGGCCCTCTAGAATTGCAGCCCGGAACATGGAGTTGGTCAGCGGGTCTGTTAGAATGTCCCTCTCCGTGTCCCTTTTCCACCTTTCCCTTCCTTTTCAAACAATGCCAGTATCTCTAGTTCCTTTTCTCGCTTCTCCTTTCTTTTCTTAGATTTATCTTTTATTTTGTAGTTCTTTATCATTCCCTTCTGGTCCTCACATCTCTCTACGCACCATGTGCCTTCCTCCGGCCACGGTGTATTAGTTTTACTTGTTCTTTTGGCCCATTTTTTAGAAACGTGTTCTATGTCTCCCCTGAGGGCTGGGAATTTATCCCCTAATGTTTCCACTGGTGTTTTAACTTGGTGTGCCATTACTTGTCTTTTCGGATTACTGTCACAATTTTTATCACTTAATCCGTCAGAGTTGGGTGTTACAGTGATTATTACTTGCTGTGTCGTTTTTCCGTGTTCAGTCCCCTGTTTACCTTTCTCTTGGGTTTCTCTTGACAATATCTGTAATTCTAACCGGGGTCTCGATATCCACTTCCCCGTAGTCCCCTGTCCCGGCTCTATCTTCCTTTCCCGGGCTAGAGGGTAGTAGGTTTTTACGTGCTCGTCTATGTCTATAGAAACCCTATATCGATCAGATTCCTTTATTAATTTCCCTAGAGTTTCCAAGTTTATTTCGTCTATCCAATTCCTATCGGCTATTCTTTCCCACTTTACATACGACCACTCGTTCTCTACCTCTTTTAAGTTAGTTATATGTGTAATTACTCCCCAATCCAGTGTTGCTTCCGTTTTTATTATTATCCCGTCTTAATCCCCTAACTAATCTTCCTTCCCAATCGATTATACCCCTCTTTCCGCTAGGCGGTTTTGTCAGTGTGACCTTTCCACGTTGTTAGTTATTACCCTACCTGTGTTCCGACTCTCCTTCTTATTTCTGTCCTCCACGCTGCTGTCTCAGACCAGTTTGTTCAAATTGGTCTTTTACTTTCTCTATCCTAGCTGTTAATCCCCCCCTCCGGGGTTAGGTTCCCCTCCTATGCTTTTGACTACCGTATTAGGTCAGAGAGTGATCTCTCACTGATCTCTCTCCCTCTCGGTTGACGTCTCTTACCCGAGGTCCTGGGTAGGTTTGGACTGGCAGATTTTCCCCACACTTACTCTCTTCTGGGCAAGTCGTATCCTGGAAAAACCCGCTCCAAACCGGTTGACTTAACCTAATTGCATTACCTTAGCGTTCGGTCTTTTTCTCGTCTCCCTTTTTACCCACTCACAGACAATACAGTATTCACAGTGCGCTTTGCATGCAAAACTCTACTCTTCAGATCAGACTCAGTCTCTCAAAACTATTTTACCCAATTTGGTTTTAGTCACGCAGGATATCTTTGTGGTTGGGGAGATTCAAGACCAGCAAAGAGCTGAGTGCGCCGGGCCTCGAGATCCCTTTTCTGACAACAAGGATTTACGTGCAATACAAATCTGCTTACCTTGTTGTCAGAATGCCGGCTTGGGATGTCCAGCCCCGGTCGAACCTTCGCCTCCGCCACTCCTTCCAGATGCTTTTCTGGGCGATCTCTCACCAACCCTGCTCTCGCAGCGCCAATTTTGTCGTGGTTCCCCAGGACGACAATTTGTTTGTACCTATTCAAATATTAAAACACAGAGAGTCTGAGGAGCGATCTTCCAAGCAGTGAACTTTATTTCCCTTAGCATGAGAGAAACAAAGCTGAGATTGTCCGGAGCAATCTAAAAAGCTTCAGGGCTTACCGCCTTTTATATACATTTTAACTCCATGATTCAAACTCTTATCTTAATTTACAGCCCTCCTATCTTGCTTTCCTTACTTTGGCCACCACTGTTTATAGTGAGCCTCTATCTGTCTCAGTCAAGACTGGTCGTTTCTCTCTCTGCTTCGTCAACCATGGTAGCCATAAGTCAGTCCTTATCTCGTCTCTGTAAACTTTCCTGCTTGTGTCGTGGTTTTTGCTGACCAAGGCCGAATGTATACAAAAACAGACTCCTTTATAGCCCTTATTTATGGGCAACCATTTTAGTTAAGCCCTGAGCTGTTCATTGTTCTTCCAAGTGACTGTTTGTATTTTAAATGCTATTTCTCTGGGTCTGCTGCTTTAATCATATTAACTATACTTGATTACATTAGGTCACACAAAGTTATCCTGGGTTACACACTCATCTCAATACTCACCTAAATCTACTTTATCATTTCACTAAAACCTATGATTCTAAACTTGGTACCTAACTCATACAATATCCAGTACAAATTCCCTTACACAGGATAGAGTATAGACACGGGACAGTCCCAGTACAGGATAGAGTATAGACACGGGACAGTCCCAGTACAGGATAGAGTATAGACACGGGACAGTCCCAGTACAGGATAGAGTATAGACACGGGACAGTCCCAGTACAGGATAGAGTATAGACACGGGACAGTCCCAGTACAGGATAGAGTATAGACACGGGACAGTCCCAGTACAGGATAGAGTATAGACACGGGACTGTCCCAGTACAGGATAGAGTACAGACACGGGACAGTCCCAGTACAGGATAGAGTATAGACATGGGACAGTCCCAGTACAGGATAGAGTATAGACACGGGACAGTCCCAGTACAGGATAGAGTATAGACACGGGACTGTCCCAGTACAGGATAGAGTATAGACACGGGACAGTCCCAGTACAGGATAGAGTATAGACACGGGACAGTCCCAGTACAGGATAGAGTATAGACACGGGACAGTGCCAGTACAGGATAGAGTATAGACACGGGACTGTCCCAGTACAGGATAGAGTACAGACACGGGACAGTCCCAGTACAGGATAGAGTATAGACACGGGACAGTCCCAGTACAGGATAGAGTACAGACACGGGACAGTCCCAGTACAGGATAGAGTATAGACATGGGACAGTCCCAGTACAGGATAGAGTACAGACAAGGAACATCGCATTACATGACGGATTATAGACACGGGACAGTCCCAGTACAGGATAGACTATAGACACAGGTCTGTCCCAGTACAGGTTAGACTATGGAAATGTGACAGTTCCACAGCAGGATAGTGTATAGAATCTGGACAATAGAACATAGAACATAGAACAGTACAGCACAGAACAGGCCCTTCGGCCCTCGATGTTGTGCCGAACAATGATCACCCCACTTAAACCCACGTAACCCGTATACCCATAACCCAACAATCCCCTCATTAACCTTACACTACGGGCAATTTAGCATGGCCAATCCACCTAACCCGCACATCTTTGGACTGTGGGAGGAAACCGGAGCACCCGGAGGAAACCCACGCACACACGGGGAGGACGTGCAGACTCCACACAGACAGTGACCCAGCCGGGAACCGAACCTGGGACCCTGGAGCTGTGAAGCATTGATGCTAACCACCATGCTACCGTGAGGCCCAGAATCCGGGGGGAATATCGGTCACTCAGCACCCTGACAGGGTGGTGCATTGGTCACTCTGCACTCTGACCGGGGTGTGTGTCGGTCACTCTGTCCAGGATAGAGTATAAACACGGGACAGTCCCAGAAAAGGATCGACTATAGACACGGGACAGTCCCAGTACAGGATAGAGTACAGACACGGGACAGTCCCAGTACAGGATAGAGTATAGACACGGGACAGTCCCAGTACAGGATAGAGTATAGACACGGGACAGTCCCAGTACAGGATAGAGTACAGACACGGCACAGTCCCAGTACAGGATAGAGTATAGACATGGGACAGTCCCAGTACAGGATAGACTACAGACACGGGACAGTCCCAGTAAGGATAGAGTATAGACACAGGAAAGTCCCAGTACAGGATAGATTACAGACACGGAACAGTCCTAATACAGGATAGAGCATAGACACGGGACAGTCCCAGTACAGGATAGAGTATAGACACGGGACAGTCCCAGTACAGGATAGAGTATAGACACGGAACAGTCCTAATACAGGATAGAGCATAGACACGGGACAGTCCCAGTACAGGATAGAGTATAGACACGGGACAGTCCCAGTACAGGTTAAAGTATAGACACGGGACAGTCCCAGTACAGGATAGAGTATAGACACGGGACAGTCCCAGTACAGGATAGAGTATAGACACGGGACAGTCCCAGTACAGGTTAAAGTATAGACACGGGACAGTCCCAGTACAGGATAGAGTATAGACACGGGACAGTCCCAGTACAGGATAGAGTATAGACACGGGATAGTCCCAGTACAGGATAGAGTACAGACACGGGACAGTCCCAGTACAGGATAGAGTATAGACACGGGACTGTCCCAGTATAGGATAGACACGGGACAGTCCCAGTACAGGTTAAAGTATAGACACGGGACAGTCCCAGTACAGGATAGAGTATAGACACGGGACAGTCCCAGTACAGGATAGAGTACAGACACGGGACAGTCCCAGTACAGGATAGAGTATAGACACGGGACTGTCCCAGTACAGGATAGAGTATAGACACGGGACTGTCCCAGTACAGGATAGAGTATAGACATGGGACAGTCCCAGTACAGGATAGAGTATAGACACGGGACTGTCCCAGTACAGGATAGAGTATAGACACGGGACTGTCCCAGTACAGGATAGAGTATAGACATGGGACAGTCCCAGTACAGGATAGAGTACAGACAAGGAACATCGCATTACATGACGGAGTATAGACACGGGACAGTCCCAGTACAGGATAGACTATAGACACGGGTCTGTCCCAGTACAGGATAGAGTATAGACACGGGTCTGTCCCAGTACAGGTTAGACTATCGAAATGTGACAGTTGCACATCAGGATAGAGTATAGACACGGGACAGTCCCAGTGCAGGATAGAGTATAGACACGGGACAGTCCAAGTACAGGATAGACTATCGAAATGTGACAGTTCCACAGCAGGATAGTGTATAGAAACCGGACAATCCGGGGGGAATATCGGTCACTCAGCACCCTGACAGGGTGGTGCATTGGTCACTCTGCACTCTGACCGGGGTGTGTGTCGGTCAATCTGTCCAGGATAGAGTATAAACACGGGACAGTCCCAGAAAAGGATCGACTATAGACACGGGACAGTCCCAGTACAGGATAGAGTACAGACACGGGACAGTCCCAGTACAGGATAGAGTATAGACACGGGACAGTCCCAGTACAGGATAGAGTATAGACACGGGACAGTCCCAGTACAGGATAGAGTACAGACACGGCACAGTCCCAGTACAGGATAGAGTATAGACACGGGACAGTCCCAGTACAGGATAGACTACAGACACGGGACAGTCCCAGTAAGGATAGAGTATAGACACAGGAAAGTCCCAGTGCAGGATAGATTACAGACACGGAACAGTCCTAATACAGGATAGAGCATAGACACGGGACAGTCCCAGTACAGGATAGAGTATTGACACGGGACAGTCCCAGTACAGGTTAGAGTATAGACACGGGACAGTCCCAGTACAGGATAGACACGGAACAGTCTCAGTACAGGATAGAGTATAGACACGGGACAGTCCCAGTACAGGATAGAGTATAGACACGGGTCAGTCCCAGTACAGGATAGAGTATAGACACGGGACAGTCCCAGTACAGGATAGAGTATAGACACGGGACAGTCCCAGTACAGGATAGAGTATAGACACGGGACAGTCCCAGTACAGGATAGAGTATAGACACGGGACAGTCCCAGTACAGGATAGAGTATAGACACGGGACAGTCCCAGTACAGGATAGAGTATAGACACGGGACAGTCCCAGTACAGGATAGAGTATAGACACGGGACTGTCCCAGTACAGGATAGAGTACAGACACGGGACAGTCCCAGTACAGGATAGAGTATAGACATGGGACAGTCCCAGTACAGGATAGAGTATAGACACGGGACAGTCCCAGTACAGGATAGAGTATAGACACGGAACAATCCCAGTACAGGATAGAGTATAGACATGGGACAGTCCCAGTACAGGATAGAGTACAGACAAGGAACATCGCATTACATGACGGATTATAGACACAGGTCTGTCCCAGTACAGGTTAGACTATGGAAATGTGACAGTTCCACAGCAGGATAGTGTATAGAATCTGGACAATAGAACATAGAACATAGAACAGTACAGCACAGAACAGGCCCTTCGGCCCTCGATGTTGTGCCGAACAATGATCACCCCACTTAAACCCACGTAACCCGTATACCCATAACCCAACAATCCCCTCATTAACCTTACACTACGGGCAATTTAGCATGGCCAATCCACCTAACCCGCACATCTTTGGACTGTGGAAGGAAACCGGAGCACCCGGAGGAAACCCACGCACACACGGGGAGGACGTGCAGACTCCACACAGACAGTGACCCAGCCGGGAACCGAACCTGGGACCCTGGAGCTGTGAAGCATTGATGCTAACCACCATGCTACCGTGAGGCCCCGAATCCGGGGGGAATATCGGTCACTCAGCACCCTGACAGGGTGGTGCATTGGTCACTCTGCACTCTGACCGGGGTGTGTGTCGGTCACTCTGTCCAGGATAGAGTATAAACACGGGACAGTCCCAGAAAAGGATCGACTATAGACACGGGACAGTCCCAGTACAGGATAGAGTACAGACACGGGACAGTCCCAGTACAGGATAGAGTATAGACACGGGACAGTCCCAGTACAGGATAGAGTATAGACACGGGACAGTCCCAGTACAGGATAGAGTATAGACACGGGACAGTCCCAGTACAGGATAGAGTACAGACACGGCACAGTCCCAGTACAGGATAGAGTATAGACATGGGACAGTCCCAGTACAGGATAGACTACAGACACGGGACAGTCCCAGTAAGGATAGAGTATAGACACAGGAAAGTCCCAGTACAGGATAGATTACAGACACGGAACAGTCCTAATACAGGATAGAGCATAGACACGGGACAGTCCCAGTACAGGATAGAGTATAGACACGGGACAGTCCCAGTACAGGTTAAAGTATAGACACGGGACAGTCCCAGTACAGGATAGAGTATAGACACGGGACAGTCCCAGTACAGGATAGAGTATAGACACGGAACAGTCCTAATACAGGATAGAGCATAGACACGGGACAGTCCCAGTACAGGATAGAGTATAGACACGGGACAGTCCCAGTACAGGTTAAAGTATAGACACGGGACAGTCCCAGTACAGGATAGAGTATAGACACGGGACAGTCCCAGTACAGGATAGAGTATAGACACGGGACAGTCCCAGTACAGGATAAAGTATAGACACGGGACAGTCCCAGTACAGGATAGACTATAGACACGGGACAGTCCCAGTACAGGATAGAGTATAGACACGGGACAGTCCCAGTCCAGGATAGACTATAGACACGGGACAGTCCCAGTACAGGATAGAGTATAGACACGGGACAGTCCTAGTACAGGATAGAGTATAGACACGGGACAGTCCCAGTACAGGATAGAGTACAGACACGAGACAGTTCCAGTGCAGGATAGAGTATAGACACGGGGCAGTCCCAGTACAGGATAGACTATGGAAATGTGACAGTTCCACAGCAGGATAGTGTATAGAGTCCGGACAATCCGGGGGGAATATCGGTCACTCTGCACCCTGACCGGGGTGTGTGTCGGTCACTCTGTCCAGGATAGATTATAGACAAGGGACAATCCCAGTACAGGATAGAGTATAGACACAGAACAGTCCCTGTACAGGATAGAGTATAGACACGGGACAGTCTAAGTACAGGATAGACTATGGAAATGTGACAGTTCCACAGCAGGATAGTGTATAGAATCCGGATAATCCGGGGGGAATATCGGTCACTCAGCACCCTGACAGGGTGGTGCATTGGTCACTCTGCACTCTGACCGGGTGTGTGTCGGTCACTCTGTCCAGGATAGAGTATAAACACGGGACAGTCCCAGAAAAGGATCGACTATAGACACGGGACAGTCCCAGTACAGGATAGAGAATAGACACGGGACAGTCCCAGTACAGGATAGAGTATAGACACGGGACAGTCCCAGTACAGGATAGAGTATAGACACAGGACAGTCCCAGTACAGGATAGAGTATAGACACGGGACAGTCCCAGTCCAGGATAGAGTATAGACACAGAACAGTGGGACTGCCCAGTGTGTGTCGGTCACTCTGTCCAGGATAGATTATAGACAAGGGACAATCCCAGTACAGGATAGAGTATAGACACAGAACAGTCCCTGTACAGGATAGGTCATAGACACGGGACAGTCCCAGTACAGGATAGACACGGGACATTCCCAGTACAGGATAGAGTATAGACACGGGGCAGTCCCAGTACAGGATAGAGTATAGACACGGGACAGTCCCAGTACAGGATAGAGTATAGACACGGGACTGTCCCAGTACAGGATAGAGTATAGACACGGGACAGTCCCAGTACAGGATAGAGTATAGACATGGGACAGTCCCAGTACAGGATAGAGTATAGACACGGGACTGTCCCAGTACAGGATAGAGTATAGACACGGGACAGTCCCAGTACAGGATAGAGTATAGACACGGGACAGTCCCAGTACAGGATAGAGTATAGACATGGGACAGTCCCAGTACAGGATAGAGTACAGACAAGGAACATCGCATTACATGACGGAGTATAGACACGGGACAGTCCCAGTACAGGATAGAGTATAGACACGGGACAGTCCCAGTACAGGATAGAGTATAGACACGGGACAGTCCAAGTACAGGATAGACTATGGAAATGTAACAGTTCCACAGCAGGATAGTGTATAGAATCCGGACAATCCGGGGGGAATATCGGTCACTCAGCACCCTGACAGGGTGGTGCATTGGTCACTCTGCACTCTGACCGGGTGTGTGTCGGTCACTCTGTCCAGGATAGAGTATAAACACGGGACAGTCCCAGAAAAGGATCGACTATAGACACGGGACAGTCCCAGTACAGGATAGAGTACAGACACGGGACAGTCCCAGTACAGGATAGAGTATAGACACGGGACAGTCCCAGTACAGGATAGAGTACAGACATGGCACAGTCCCAGTACAGGATAGAGTATAGACACGGGACAGTCCCAGTACAGGATAGACTACAGACACGGGACAGTCCCAGTAAGGATAGAGTATAGACACAGGAAAGTCCCAGTACAGGATAGATTACAGACACGGAACAGTCCTAATACAGGATAGAGCATAGAGACGGGACAGTCCCAGTACAGGATAGAGTATAGACACGGGACAGTCCCAGTACAGGATAGAGTACAGACACGGGACAGTCCCAGTACAGGATAGAGTATAGACACGGGACAGTCCCAGTACAGGATAGAGTACAGACATGGCACAGTCCCAGTACAGGATAGAGTATAGACACGGGACAGTCCCAGTACAGGATAGACTACAGACACGGGACAGTCCCAGTAAGGATAGAGTATAGACACAGGAAAGTCCCAGTACAGGATAGATTACAGACACGGAACAGTCCTAATACAGGATAGAGCATAGAGACGGGACAGTCCCAGTACAGGATAGAGTATAGACACGGGACAGTCCCAGTACAGGTTAGAGTATAGACACGGGACAGTCCCAGTACAGGATAGAGTATAGACACGGGACAGTCCCAGTACAGGATAGAGCAGACACACAGGACAGTCCCAGTACAGGATAGAGTATAGACACGGGACAGTCCCAGTCCAGGGTAGACTATAGACACGGGACAGTCCCAGTACAGGATAGAGTATAGACACGGGACATTCCCAGTACAGGATAGAGTATAGACACGGGACAGTCCCAGTACAGGATAGAGTATAGACACGGGACAGTCCCAGTCCAGGATAGACTATAGACACGGGACAGTCCCAGTACAGGATAGAGTATAGACACGGGACAGTCCCAGTACAGGATAGAGTATAGACACGGGACAGTCCCAGTACAGGATAGAGTATAGACACGGGACAGTCCCAGTACAGGATAGAGTATAGACACGGGACAGTCCCAGTACAGGCTAGAGTACAGACACGGCACAGTCCCAGTACAGGATAGAGTATAGACACGGGACAGTCCCAGTCCAGGATAGACTATAGACACGGGACAGTCCCAGTACAGGATAGAGTATAGACACGGGACAGTCCCAGTACAGGATAGAGTGAAAAAGTGAAAAAAGTGAAAATCGCTTATTGTCACGAGTAGGCTTCAATGAAGTTACTGTGAAAAGCGCCTAGTTGCCACATTCCGGCGCCTGTTCGGGGAGACTGTTACGGGAATCGAACCGTGCTGCTGGCCCGCTTGGTCTGCTTTCAAAGCCAGCTATTTAGCCCTGTGCTAAACAGCCCCTGTCTCGTGTAGACACGGGACAGTCCCAGTACAGGATAGAGGACAGACACGGGACAGTCCCAGTACAGGATAGAGTATAGACACGGGACAGTCCCACTGAAGGATAGAGTATAGACACGGGACAGTCCCAGTACAGGATAGAGTATAGACACGGGACAGTCCCAGTACAGGATAGAGTATAGACACGAGACAGTCCCAGTACAGGATAGAGTATAGACACGGGACAGTCCCAGCACAGGGTAGTGTCTAAACACGGGACAGTCCCAGCACAGGGTAGTGTCTAAACACGGGAGAGTGCCAGTACAGGATAGTAGACAGACACGGGATGTCCCAGTGAAGGATAGAGTAGAGACAGGGGAGAGTCCCAGTACAGGATGGAGTACAGAAACGGCACAGTCCCAGTACAGGATTGAGTATAGACACGGGACAGACCCAGTACAGGGTAGAGTATAGACACTGGACAGTGCCAGCACAGGATAGTGTACAGACACGGAATGTCCCAGTGAAGGATAGAGTATAGACACGGGACAGTCCCAGAATAGAGTATAGACATGGGACAGTTCCAGTACAGGATAGAGTATAGACACGTGACTGTCCCAGTCCAGGATAGAATGCAGGTACGGGACAGTCCCAGTACAGGATAGAGTACAGAAACGGCACAGTCTCAGTACTCGTTATAGAATAGACACAGGACAGACCAAGTACAGGATAGAGTATAGACACGGAACAGTCCCAGTACAAAAAACAATTAACAACGAAAATTACGCTACAGGAACAGGCCCTTTGGCCCTCCCAGCCTTCTCCGATCCAGATGCTTTATCTAAACCTGTCTCCTATTTTCCAAGGTCTACTTCCCTCTGTTGCCGCCCGTTCATATACCTGTCTAGATGCCTCTTAAATGATGCTATCGTGCCCGCCTCTACCACCTCCGCTGGTAAAGCGTTCCAGGCACTCACCACCCTCTGCGTAAAATACTTCCCATGCACATCTCCCTTAAACTTTCCCCCTCTCACCTTGAAATCGTGATCCTTGTAACTGACACCCCCACTCTTGGAAAAAGCTTGTTGCTGTCCACCCTGTCCATATCTCTCATAATTTTGTATACCTCAATCAGGTCCCCCCTCAACCTCCGTCTTTCCAATGAAAACAATCCTAATCTACTCAACCTTTCTTCATAGATAGCACCCTCCGTACCAGGCAACATCCTGGTGAACCTCCTCTGCACCCTCTCCAAAGCATCCACATCCTTCTGGTGATGTGGTGACCAGAACTGCACGCTGTATTCCAAATGTGCCCAAACTAAAGTCCTATACAACTGTAACATGACCTGCCAACTCTTGTACTCAATACCCCGTCCGATGAAGGCAAGCATGCTGTATGCCTTCTTGACCACTCTATCAACCTGCGTTGCCACCTTCAGGGTACAATGGACCTGAACTCCCAGATCTCTCTGTACATCAATTTTCCCTAGGATCCTTCCATTGACCATATAGTCCGCTTTTGAATTTGATCTTCCAAAATGCATCACCTCGCATTTGCCTGGATTGAACTCCATCTGCCATTTCTCTGCCCAACTCTCCAATCTATCTATATTTTGTTGTATTCTCTGACAGTCCTCCTCGCTATCTGCAACTCCACCAATCTTAGTATCATCTGCAAACTTGCTAATCAGACCACCTGTACCTTCCTCCAGGTCATTTCTGTAGATCATAAACAACAGTGGTCCGAGCACGGATCCCTGTGGAACACCACTAGTCACCCTTCTCCATTTTGAGACACTCCCTTCCACCACTACTCTCTGTCTCCTGTTGCCCAGCCAGTTCTTTATCCATCTAGCTAGTACACCCTGAACCCCATACGGCTTCACTTTTTCCATCAACCTGCCATGGGAAACCTTATCAAACGCCTTACTAAAGTCCATGTATATGACATCTACAGCCCTTCCCTCATCAATTAACATTGTCACTTCCTCAAATAATTCTATTAGGTTTGAAAGACAATACCTTCCTTGCACAAAACAATGCTGCCTATCACTGATAAGTCTATTTTCTTCCATATGTGAATAGATCCTATCCCTCAGTATCTTCTCCAACAGTTTGCCTACCACTGACGTCAAGCTCACAGGTCTATAATTCCCTGGATTATCCCTGCTACCCTTCTTAAACAAAGGGACAACGTTAGCAATTCTCCAGTCCTCCGGGACCTCACCCATGCTCAAGGATGCTGCAAAGATATCTGTTAAGGCCCCAACTATTTCGACCCTCGCTTCCCTCAGTAACCTGGGATAGATCCCATCCGGTCCTGGGGTCTTGTCCACCTTAATGTCTTTTAGAATACCCAAAACTTCCCCTTTTCGAATGACAACTTGACCTAGAGTATTTAAACATCCATCCCTAGCCTCAACATCCGTCTTGTCCCTCTCCGTTGTGAATACCGATGCAAAGTACTCATTAAGAATCTCACCCATTTTCTCCGAGTCCACGCATAAATTTCCTCTTTTGTCTTTAAGTGGGCCAATCCTTTCCTTAGTTACCCTCTTGCTCCTTACATACGAATAAAAGGCTGTGGGATTTTCCTTAACCCTGTTAGCCAAAGATATTTCATGACCCCTTTTAGCCCTTTTTATTGCGCGTTTGAGATTCGTCCTACTTTCCCGATATTCCTCAAAAGCTTCATCAGTTTTGAGTTGCCTCGATCTTATGAATGCTTCCTTTTTCATCTTAGCTAGTCCCACAACTCCACACGTCATCCATGGTTCCCTAATCTTCCCATTTCTATCCCTCATTTTCACAGAGACATGTCTGTCCTGCACTCTAATCAAACTTTCCTTAAAAGACTCCCACATTTCAAATGTGGATTTACCCTTAAACATCTGTTCCCAATCCACATTCCCTAGCTCCTGCCGAATTTTGTTATACTCTGCCTTTCCCCAATTTAGCACTCTTCCTTTCGGACCCCTCCTGTCCTTGTCCATGAGTATTCTAAAACTTACGGAATTGTGATCGCTATTCCCAAAGTAATCACCGACTGAAACATCAACCACCTGGCCGGGATCATTCCCCAATACCAGGTCCAGTATGGCCCCTTCCCGAGTTGGACTATTTACATACTGCTCTGAAAAACTCTCCTGGATGCTCCTTACAAACTCTGCTCTATCAACGCCTCCAACACTACACGAATCCCAGTCAATGTTGGGGAAGTTAAAATCTCCCATCACAACCACCCTGTTGCGCCTACATTTTTCTATAATCTGTCTGCATATTTGTAACTCTGCTTCATGCTCACTTTTGGGAGGCCTGTAGTAAAGTCCCAACAATGTTACTGCACCCTTCCTATTTCTTAGCTCCACCCATATTGCCTCAGTGCTCGAATCCTCCATCGTGCCCTCCTTAATCACAGCTGTGATATCATCTCTGATGAGTAATGCAAGTCCTCCACCCCTTCTACCTCCCTCTCTATCCCTCCTGAAGCATCTATACCCTGGCATATTCAGTTGCCAGTCCTGCCCTTCCCTCAACCATGTCTCAGTAATACCAATAACATCATATTCCCAGGTTCTGATCCAAGCCCTAAGTTCATCTGCCTTACCTGCTACACTTCTCGCATTAAAACAAATGCACCTCAGACCATCTGTCCCTTTGCGTTCATCATCTCATCCCTGTCGAATCTGCCCCTTAGTCACATGGAGTTTATTATCTCGTACCTTACCGGCTTTAGTTGCTGCTTCTTTACTGACCTCTAACTTCCTAATCTGGTTCCCACCCCCCTGCCACATTAGTTTAAAATCTCACCAAAAGTGTTAGCAAAAGCACCCCCTAGGACATTGGTTCCAGTCCTGCCCAGGTGTAGACCATCCGGTTAGTAATGGTCCCACCGCCCCCAGAACCGGTTACAATGTCCCAAAAATCTGAACCCCTCCCTCCTGCACCATCTCTCAAGCCACATATTCATACTGACTATTCTTGAATTTCTACTCTGACTGTCTCGTGGCACTGGTAGCAATCCTGAGATTACTACCTTTGAGGTCCTACTTTTTAACTTATCTCCTAACTCCCTAAATTCTGATTGTCGGACCTCATCCTTTTTATTACCTATATCGTTGGTGCCTATATGCACCACGACAACTGGCTGTTCACCCTCCCCCTTCAGTATGTCCTGCAGCCGATCGGAGACATCCCTGACCCGTGCACCCGGGAGGCAACATACCATTCGGGAGTCTCGTTTTCGACCACAGAAACGCCTGTCTACTCCCCTTACAATTGAATCCCCTATGACTATAGCCCTGCCAGTCTTTTTCCTGCCCTTCTGTATAGCAGAGCCAGCCACGGTGCCATGAGCCTGGCTACTACTGCCTACCCCTGGTGAGTCATCTCCCCTAACAGTATCCAAAACGGTATACCTGTTTTGGAGGGAGATGACTGCAGGGGACACCTGCCCTGCCTTCCTGCTCTTTCTCTGCCTTTTGGTCACCCATTCCCTGTCTCCCTCACCAATCCTAATCTGCGGTGTGACCAACCCACTGAACGTGCTATCCACGACCTCCTCAGCATCGCGGATGCTCCAAAGTGAGTCCATCCGCAGCTCCAGAGCCGTCATGCGGTCTAACAGGAGCTGCAGCTGGACACACGTCCCGCACATGAAGGAGTCAGGGGCATCGGCCGTGTCCCTGAACTCCCACATTGAGCACGAGGAGCATAACATGAGCATACAGGATAGAGTATAGACACGGGACAGTCCCAGTACAGGATAGAGTATAGACACGGGACAGTCCAGTACAGGATAGAGTATAGACGTGGGACAGTCCCAGTACAGGATAGAGTATAGACACGGGACAGTCCCAGTACAGGATAGAGTATAGACACGGGACAGTCCCAGTACAGTATAGAGTACAGACACGGGTCAGTCCCAGCACAGGTTAGAGTATAGACACGGGACAGTCCCAGTACAGGATAGAGTATAGACACGGGACCGTCCCAGTACAGGATAGGGTATAGACACGGGACAGTCACAGTACAGGATAGAGTATAGACACGGGACAGTCCCAGTACAGGATAGAGTACAGACACGGGACAGTCCCAATACAGGATAGAATATAGACACGGGACAGTCCCAGTAGATGATAGAGTATAGACACGGGACTGTCCCAGTACAGGATAGAGTACAGACACAGGACCGTCCCAGTAGAGGATAGAGTACAGACACGGGACGGTCCCAGTACAGGATAGAGTACAGACACGGGACAGTCCCAGTACAGGATAGAGTATAGACACGGGACAGTCCCAGTACAGGATAGAGTATAGACACGGGACAGTCCCAGTACAGGATAGAGTATAGACACGGGACAGTCCCAGTACAGGATAGAGTATAGACACGGGACAGTCCCAGTACAGGATAGAGTATAGACACGGGACAGTCCCAGTACAGGATAGAGTATAGATACGGGACAGTCCCAGTACAGGATAGAGAATAGACACGGGACAGTCCCAGTACAGGATAGTGTATAGACACGGGACAGTCCCAGTACAGGATAGACTATAGACACGGGACAGTCCCAGTACAGGATAGAGTGAAAAAGTGAAAAAAGTGAAAATCGCTTATTGTCCCGAGTAGGCATCAATGAAGTTACTGTGAAAAGCGCCTAGTTGCCACATTCCGGCGCCTGTTCGGGGAATCGAACCGTTCTGCCGGCCCGCTTGGTCTGCTTTCAAAGCCAGCAATTTAGCCCTGTGCTAAATAGCCCCTGTCTCGTGTCGACACGGGACACTCCCAGTACAGGATAGAGTATAGACACGGGACAGTCCCAGTACAGGATAGAGTACAGACACGGGACAGTCCCAGTACAGGATAGAGTATAGACACGGGACAGTCCCAGTACAGGATAGAGTATAGACACGGGACAGTCCCAGTACAGGATAGAGTATAGACACAGGACTGTGCCAGTACAGGATAGAGTATAGACACGGGACAGTCCCAGTACAGGATAGAGTATAGACACGGGACAGTCCCAGTACAGGATAGAGTATTGACACGGGACAGTCCAAGCACAGGATAGAGTATAGACACGGGACTGTCCCAGTACAGGATAGAGTATAGACACGGGACAGTCCCAGTACAGGATAGAGTATAGACACGGGACAGTCCCAGTACAGGATAGAGTATAGACACGGGACCGTCCCAGTACAGGTTAGAGTACAGACACGGCACAGTCCCAGTACAGGATAGAGTACAGACACGGGTCAGTCCCAGCACAGGTTAGAGTATAGACACGGGACAGTCCCAGTACAGGATAGAGTATAGACACGGGACAGTCCCAGTACAGGATGGAGTACAGACACGGGACAGTCCCAGTACAGGATGGAGTACAGACACGGGTCAGTCCCAGCACAGGTTAGAGTATAGACACGGGACAGTCCCAGTACAGGATAGAATATAGACACGGGACAGTCCCAGTACAGGATAGAGTATAGACACGGGACAGTCCCAGTACAGGATAGAGTACAGACACGGGTCAGTCCCAGCACAGGTTAGAGTATAGACACGGGACAGTCCCAGTACAGGATAGAGTATTGACACGGGACAGTCCAAGCACAGGATAGAGTATAGACACGGGACAGTCCCAGTACAGGATAGAGTATAGACACGGGACAGTCCCAGTACAGGATAGAGTATAGACACGGTACAGTCCCAGTACAGGATAGAGTATAGACACGGGACCGTCCCAGTACAGGTTAGAGTACAGACACCGGCACAGTCCCAGTACAGGATAGAGTACAGACACGGGTCAGTCCCAGCACAGGTTAGAGTATAGACACGGGACAGTCCCAGTACAGGATAGAGTATAGACACGGGACAGTCCCAGTACAGGATGGAGTACAGACACGGGACAGTCCCAGTACAGGATAGAGTATAGACACGGGACAGTCCCAGTACAGGATAGAGTATAGACACGGGACAGTCCCAGTACAGGATAGGGTATAGACACGGGACAGTCCCAGTACAGGATAGAGTATAGACACGGGACAGTCCCAGTACAGGATAGAGTTTAGACACGGGACAGTCCCAGTAGAGGATAGAGTATAGACACGGGACAGTCCCAGTACAGGATAGAGTATAGACACGGGACAGTCCCAGTACAGGATAGAGTATAGACACGGGACAGTCCCAGTACAGGATAGAGTATAGACGCGGGACAGTCCCAGTACAGGATAGAGTATAGACACGGGACAGTCCCAGTACAGGATAGAGTATAGACACGGGACAGTCCCAGTACAGGATAGAGTATAGACACGGGACAGTCCCAGTACAGGATAGAGTATAGACACGGGACAGTCCCAGTACAGGATAGAGTATAGACACGGGACAGTCCCAGTACAGGATAGAGTACAGACACAGGACAGTCCCAGTACAGGATAGAGTATAGACACAGGACAGTCCCAGTACAGGATAGAGTAGAAACAAGGGACAGTCCCAGTACAGGATAGAGTATAGACACGGGACAGTCCCAGTACAGGATAGAGTATAGACACGGGACAATCCCAGTACAGGATACAGTTTAGACACGGCACAGTCCCAGCATAGGGTAGTTTCTAAACACGGGACAGTGCCAGCACAGGATAGTGGACAGACACGGGATGTCCCAGTGAAGGATAGAGTATAGACACGGAACATGGGCCTCACGGTAGCATGGTGGTTAGCATCAATGCTTCACAGCTCCAGGGTCCCAGGTTCGATTCCCGGCTGGGTCACTGTCTGTGTGGAGTCTGCACGTCCTCCCCGTGTGTGCGTGGGTTTCCTCCGGGTGCTCCGGTTTCCTCCCACAGTCCAAAGATGTGCAGGTTAGGTGGATTGGCCATGCTAAATTGCCCGTAGTGTAAGGTTAATGGGGGGATTGTTGGGTTATGGATATACGGGTTACGTGGGTTTAAGTAGGGTGATCATTGCTCGGCACAACATCGAGGGCCGAAGGGCCTGTTCTGTGCTGTACTGTTCTATGTTCTATGTTCTAACAGTCCCAGTACAGGATAGAGTATAGACACGGAACAGTCCCAGTACAGGATAGAGTATAGACACGGGACAATCCTAGTACAGGATAGAGTATAGACACGGGACAGTCCCAGTACAGGATAGAGTATAGACACGGAACAGTCCCAGTACAGGATAGAGTATAGACACGGGACAATCCCAGTACAGGATAGAGTATAGACACGGGACATTCCCAGTACAGGATAGAGTAGAGACACGGGACAGTCCCAGTACAGGATAGAGTATAGACACGGGACAGTCCCAGTACAGGATAGAGTATAGACACGGGACAGTCCCAGTACAGGATAGAGTATTGACACGGGACAGTCCAAGCACAGGATAGAGTATAGACACGGGACAGTCCCAGTACAGGATAGAGTATAGACACGGGACAGTCCCAGTACAGGATAGAGGAGACACGGGACCGTCCCAGTACAGGTTAGAGTACAGACACGGCACAGTCCCAGTACAGGATAGAGTACAGACACGGGTCAGTCCCAGCACAGGTTAGAGTATAGACACGGGACAGTCCCAGTACAGGATAGAGTATAGACACGGGACAGTCCCAGTACAGGATGGAGTACAGACACGGGACAGTCCCAGTACAGGATAGAGTACAGACACAGGACAGTCCCAGTACAGGATAGAGTATAGACACGGGACAGTCCCAGTACAGGATAGAATATAGACACGGGACAGTCCCAGTACAGGATAGAGTATAGACACGGGACAGTCCCAGTACAGGATAGAGTATAGACACAGGACAGTCCCAGTACAGGATAGAGTATAGACAGGGGACAGTCCCAGTACAGGATAGAGTATAGACAGGGGACAGTCCCTGTACAGGATAGAGTATAGACACGGGACAGTCCCAGTACAGGATAGAATATAGACACGGGACAGTCCCAGTACAGGATAGAGTATAGACACGGGACAGTCCCAGTACAGGATAGAGTATAGACACGGGACAGTCCCAGTACAGGATAGAGTATAGACACGGGACAGTCCCAGTACAGGATAGAGTATAGACACGGGACAGTCCCAGTACAGGATAGAGTATAGACAGGGGACAGTCCCAGTACAGGATAGAGTATAGACACGGGACAGTCCCAGTACAGGATAGAGTATAGACACGGGACAGTCCCAGTACAGGATAGAGTATAGACACGGCACAGTCCCAGCATAGGGTAGTGTCTAAACACGGGACAGTGCCAGCACAGGATAGTGGACAGACACGGGATGTCCCAGTGAAGGATAGAGTATAGACACGGAACATGGGCCTCACGGTAGCATGGTGGTTAGCATCAATGCTTCACAGCTCCAGGGTCCCAGGTTCGATTCCCGGCTGGGTCACTGTCTGTGTGGAGTCTGCACGTCCTCCCCGTGTGTGCGTGGGTTTCCTCCGGGTGCTCCGGTTTCCTCCCACAGTCCAAAGATGTGCAGGTTAGGTGGATTGGCCATGCTAAATTGCCCGTAGTGTAAGGTTAATGGGGGGATTGTTGGGTTATGGATATACGGGTTACGTGGGTTTAAGTAGGGTGATCATTGCTCGGCACAACATCGAGGGCCGAAGGGCCTGTTCTGTGCTGTACTGTTCTATGTTCTATGTTCTAACAGTCCCAGTACAGGATAGAGTATAGACACGGAACAGTCCCAGTACAGGATAGAGTATAGACACGGGACAATCCTAGTACAGGATAGAGTATAGACACGGGACAGTCCCAGTACAGGATAGAGTATAGACACGGAACAGTCCCAGTACAGGATAGAGTATAGACACGGGACAATCCCAGTACAGGATAGAGTATAGACACGGGACATTCCCAGTACAGGATAGAGTAGAGACACGGGACAGTCCCAGTACAGGATAGAGTATAGACACGGGACAGTCCCAGTACAGGATAGAGTATAGACACGGGACAGTCCCAGTACAGGATAGAGTATTGACACGGGACAGTCCAAGCACAGGATAGAGTATAGACACGGGACAGTCCCAGTACAGGATAGAGTATAGACACGGGACAGTCCCAGTACAGGATAGAGGAGACACGGGACCGTCCCAGTACAGGTTAGAGTACAGACACGGCACAGTCCCAGTACAGGATAGAGTACAGACACGGGTCAGTCCCAGCACAGGTTAGAGTATAGACACGGGACAGTCCCAGTACAGGATAGAGTATAGACACGGGACAGTCCCAGTACAGGATGGAGTACAGACACGGGACAGTCCCAGTACAGGATAGAGTACAGACACAGGACAGTCCCAGTACAGGATAGAGTATAGACACGGGACAGTCCCAGTACAGGATAGAATATAGACACGGGACAGTCCCAGTACAGGATAGAGTATAGACACGGGACAGTCCCAGTACAGGATAGAGTATAGACACAGGACAGTCCCAGTACAGGATAGAGTATAGACAGGGGACAGTCCCAGTACAGGATAGAGTATAGACAGGGGACAGTCCCTGTACAGGATAGAGTATAGACACGGGACAGTCCCAGTACAGGATAGAATATAGACACGGGACAGTCCCAGTACAGGATAGAGTATAGACACGGGACAGTCCCAGTACAGGATAGAGTATAGACACGGGACAGTCCCAGTACAGGATAGAGTATAGACACGGGACAGTCCCAGTACAGGATAGAGTATAGACACGGGACAGTCCCAGTACAGGATAGAGTATAGACAGGGGACAGTCCCAGTACAGGATAGAGTATAGACACGGGACAGTCCCAGTACAGGATAGAGTACAGACACGGGACTGTCCCAGTACAGGATAGAGTATAGACACGGGACAGTCCCAGCACAGGGTAGTGTCTAAACACGGGACAGTCCCAGTACAGGATAGTGGACAGACACGGGATGTCCCAGTGAAGGATAGAGTATAGACACGGAACAGTCCCAGTACAGGATAGAATATAGACACGGGACAGTCCCAGTACAGGATAGAGTATAGACACGGGACAGTCCCAGTACAGGATAGAGTACAGACACAGGACAGTCCCAGTCCAGGATAGAGTATAGACACGGGACAGTCCCAGTACAGGATAGAATATAGACACGGGACAGTCCCAGTACAGGATAGAGTATAGACACGGGACAGTCCCAGTACAGGATAGAGTACAGACACAGGACAGTCCCAGTCCAGGATAGAGTATAGACACGGGACAGTCCCAGTACAGGATAGAATATAGACACGGGACAGTCCCAGTACAGGATAGAGTATAGACACGGGACAGTCCCAGTACAGGATAGAGTATAGACACAGGACAGTCCCAGTACAGGATAGAGTATAGACAAGGGACAGTCCCAGTACAGGATAGAGTATAGACACGGGACAGTCCCAGTACAGGATAGAGTATAGACACGGGACAGTCCCAGTACAGGATAGAGTATAGACACGGGACAGTCCCAGTACAGGATAGAGTATAGACACAGGACAGTCCCAGTACAGGATAGAGTATAGACAGGGGACAGTCCCAGTACAGGATAGAGTATAGACAGGGGACAGTCCCAGTACAGGATAGAGTATAGACACGGGACAGTCCCAGTACAGGATAGAGTACAGACACGGGACTGTCCCAGTACAGGATAGAGTATAGACACGGGACAGTCCCAGCACAGGGTAGTGTCTAAACACGGGACAGTCCCAGTACAGGATAGTGGACAGACACGGGATGTCCCAGTGAAGGATAGAGTATAGACACGGAACAGTCCCAGTACAGGATAGAGTATAGACACGGGATAATCCCAGTACAGGATAGAGTATAGACACGGGACATTCCCAGTACAGGATAGAGTAGAGACACAGGACAGTCCCAGTACAGGATAGAGTATAGACACAGGACAGTCCCAGTACAGGATAGAGTAGAAACAAGGGACAGTCCCAGTACAGAATAGAGTATAGACACGGGACATTCCCAGTACAGGATAGAGTATAGACACGGGACAGTCCCAGTACAGGATACAGTTTAGACACGGCACAGTCCCAGCATAGGGTAGTGTCTAAACACGGGACAGTGCCAGCACAGGATAGTGGACAGACACGGGATGTCCCAGTGAAGGATAGAGTATAGACACGGAACATGGGCCTCACGGTAGCATGGTGGTTAGCATCAATGCTTCACAGCTCCAGGGTCCCAGGTTCGATTCCCGGCTGGGTCACTGTCTGTGTGGAGTCTGCACGTCCTCCCCGTGTGTGCGTGGGTTTCCTCCGGGTGCTCCGGTTTCCTCCCACAGTCCAAAGATGTGCAGGTTAGGTGGATTGGCCATGCTAAATTGCCCGTAGTGTAAGGTTAATGGGGGGATTGTTGGGTTATGGGTATACGGGTTACGTGGGTTTAAGTAGGGTGATCATTGCTCGGCACAACATCGAGGGCCGAAGGGCCTGTTCTGTGCTGTACTGTTCTATGTTCTATGTTCTAACAGTCCCAGTACAGGATAGAGTATAGACACGGAACAGTCCCAGTACAGGATAGAGTATAGACACGGGACAATCCCAGTACAGGATAGAGTATAGACACGGGACAGTCCCAGTACAGGATAGAGTATAGACACGGAACAGTCCCAGTACAGGATAGAGTATAGACACGGGACAATCCCAGTACAGGATAGAGTATAGACACGGGACATTCCCAGTACAGGATAGAGTAGAGACACGGGACAGTCCCAGTACAGGATAGAGTATAGACACGGGACAGTCCCAGTACAGGATAGAGTATAGACACGGGACAGTCCCAGTACAGGATAGAGTATTGACACGGGACAGTCCAAGCACAGGATAGAGTATAGACACGGGACAGTCCCAGTACAGGATAGAGTATAGACACGGGACAGTCCCAGTACAGGATAGAGTATAGACACGGGACCGTCCCAGTACAGGTTAGAGTACAGACACGGCACAGTCCCAGTACAGGATAGAGTACAGACACGGGTCAGTCCCAGCACAGGTTAGAGTATAGACACGGGACAGTCCAGTACAGGATAGAGTATAGACACGGGACAGTCCCAGTACAGGATGGAGTACAGACACGGGACAGTCCCAGTACAGGATAGGAGTACAGACACGGGACAGTCCCAGTACAGGATAGAGTACAGACACGGGACAGTCCCAGTACAGGATAGAGTACAGACACAGGACAGTCCCAGTACAGGATAGAGTATAGACACGGGACAGTCCCAGTACAGGATAGAATATAGACACGGGACAGTCCCAGTACAGGATAGAATATAGACACGGGACAGTCCCAGTACAGGATAGAGTATAGACACGGGACAGTCCCAGTACAGGATAGAGTACAGACACAGGACAGTCCCAGTACAGGATAGAGTATAGACACGGGACAGTCCCAGTACAGGATAGAATATAGACACGTGAGAGTCCCAGTACAGGATAGAGTATAGACACGGGACAGTCCCAGTACAGGATAGAGTATAGACACAGGACAGTCCCAGTACAGGATAGAGTATAGACAGGGGACAGTCCCAGTACAGGATAGAGTATAGACAGGGGACAGTCCCTGTACAGGATAGAGTATAGACACGGGACAGTCCCAGTACAGGATAGAATATAGACACGGGGCAGTCCCAGTACAGGATAGTGTATAGACACGGGACAGTCCCAGTACAGGATAGAGTATAGACACGGGACAGTCCCAGTACAGGATAGAGTATAGACACGGGACAGTCCCAGTACAGGATAGAGTATAGACACGGGACAGTCCCAGTACAGGATAGAGTATAGACAGGGGACAGTCCCAGTACAGGATAGAGTATAGACACGGGACAGTCCCAGTACAGGATAGAGTACAGACACGGGACTGTCCCAGTACAGGATAGAGTATAGACACGGGACAGTCCCAGCACAGGGTAGTGTCTAAACACGGGACAGTCCCAGTACAGGATAGTGGACAGACACGGGATGTCCCAGTGAAGGATAGAGTATAGACACGGAACAGTCCCAGTACAGGATAGAATATAGACACGGGACAGTCCCAGTACAGGATAGAATATAGACACGGGACAGTCCCAGTACAGGATAGAGTATAGACACGGGACAGTCCCAGTACAGGATAGAGTACAGACACAGGACAGTCCCAGTACAGGATAGAGTATAGACAGGGGACAGTCCCAGTACAGGATAGAATATAGACACGGGACAGTCCCAGTACAGGATAGAGTATAGACACGGGACAGTCCCAGTACAGGATAGAGTATAGACACAGGACAGTCCCAGTACAGGATAGAGTATAGACAGGGGACAGTCCCAGTACAGGATAGAGTATAGACAGGGGACAGTCCCAGTACAGGATAGAGTATAGACACGGGACAGTCCCAGTACAGGATAGAGTACAGACACGGACTGTCCCAGTACAGGATAGAGTATAGACACGGGACAGTCCCAGCACAGGGTAGTGTCTAAACACGGGACAGTCCCAGTACAGGATAGTGGACAGACACGGGATGTCCCAGTGAAGGATAGAGTATAGACACGGAACAGTCCCAGTACAGGATAGAGTATAGACACGGGACAATCCCAGTACAGGATAGAGTATAGACACGGGACATTCCCAGTACAGGATAGAGTAGAGACACAGGACAGTCCCAGTACAGGATAGAGTATAGACACAGGACAGTCCCAGTACAGGATAGAGTAGAAACAAGGGACAGTCCCAGTACAGAATAGAGTATAGACACGGGACATTCCCAGTACAGGATAGAGTATAGACACGGGACAGTCCCAGTACAGGATACAGTTTAGACACGGCACAGTCCCAGCATAGGGTAGTGTCTAAACACGGGACAGTGCCAGCACAGGATAGTGGACAGACACGGGATGTCCCAGTGAAGGATAGAGTATAGACACGGAACATGGGCCTCACGGTAGCATGGTGGTTAGCATCAATGCTTCACAGCTCCAGGGTCCCAGGTTCGATTCCCGGCTGGGTCACTGTCTGTGTGGAGTCTGCACGTCCTCCCCGTGTGTGCGTGGGTTTCCTCCGGGTGCTCCGGTTTCCTCCCACAGTCCAAAGATGTGCAGGTTAGGTGGATTGGCCATGCTAAATTGCCCGTAGTGTAAGGTTAATGGGGGGATTGTTGGGTTATGGGTATACGGGTTACGTGGGTTTAAGTAGGGTGATCATTGCTCGGCACAACATCGAGGGCCGAAGGGCCTGTTCTGTGCTGTACTGTTCTATGTTCTATGTTCTAACAGTCCCAGTACAGGATAGAGTATAGACACGGAACAGTCCTAGTACAGGATAGAGTATAGACACGGGACAATCCCAGTACAGGATAGAGTATAGACACGGGACAGTCCCAGTACAGGATAGAGTATAGACACGGAACAGTCCCAGTACAGGATAGAGTATAGACACGGGACAATCCCAGTACAGGATAGAGTACAGACACGGGTCAGTGCCAGCACAGGTTAGAGTATAGACACGGGACAGTCCCAGTACAGGATAGAGTATAGACACGGGACAGTCCCAGTACAGGATGGAGTACAGACACGGGACAGTCCCAGTACAGGATGGAGTACAGACACGGGTCAGTCCCAGCACAAGTTAGAGTATAGACACGGGACAGTCCCAGTACAGGATAGAGTGTAGACACGGGACAGCCCCAGTACAGGATGGAGTACAGACACGGGACAGTCCCAGTACAGGATGGAGTACAGACACGGGACAGTTCCAGTACAGGATAGAGTACAGACACACGACAGTCCCAGTACAGGATAGAGTATAGACACGGGACAGTCCCAGTACAGGATAGAGTATAGACAGGGGACAGTCCCAGTACAGGATAGAGTATAGACACGGGACAGTCCCAGTACAGGATAGAATATAGACACGGGACAGTCCCAGTACAGGATAGAGTATAGACACGGGACAGTCCCAGTACAGGATAGAGTATAGACACGGGACAGTCCCAGTACAGGATAGAGTATAGACACGGGACAGTCCCAGTACAGGATAGAGTATAGACACGGGACAGTCCCAGTACAGGATAGAGTATAGACAGGGGACAGTCCCAGTACAGGATAGAGTATAGACACGGGACAGTCCCAGTACAGGATAGAGTACAGACACGGGACTGTCCCAGTACAGGATAGAGTATAGACACGGGACAGTCCCAGCACAGGGTAGTGTCTAAACACGGGACAGTCCCAGTACAGGATAGTGGACGGACACGGGATGTCCCAGTGAAGGATAGAGTATAGACACGGAACAGTCCCAGTACAGGATAGAATATAGACACGGGACAGTCCCAGTACAGGATAGAATATAGACACGGGACAGTCCCAGTACAGGATAGAGTATAGACACGGGACAGTCCCAGGACAGGATAGAGTACAGACACAGGACAGTCCCAGTACAGGATAGAGTATAGACACGGGACAGTCCCAGTACAGGATAGAATATAGACACGGGACAGTCCCAGTACAGGATAGAGTATATACACGGGACAGTCCCAGTACAGGATAGAGTACAGACACGGGACTGTCCCAGTACAGGATAGAGTATAGACACGGGACAGTCCCAGCACAGGGTAGTGTCTAAACACGGGACAGTCCCAGTACAGGATAGTGGACAGACACGGGATGTCCCAGTGAAGGATAGAGTATAGACACGGAACAGTCCCAGTACAGGATAGAGTATAGACACGGGACATTCCCAGTACAGGATAGAGTAGAGACACGGGACAGTCCCAGTACAGGATAGAGTATAGACACAGGACAGTCCCAGTACAGGATAGAGTAGATAAAGGGACAGTCCCAGTACAGAATAGAGTATAGACACGGGACATTCCCAGCACAGGATAGAGTATAGACACGGGACAGTCCCAGTACAGGATACAGTTTAGACACGGCACAGTCCCAGCATAGGGTAGTGTCTAAACACGGGACAGTGCCAGCACAGGATAGTGGACAGACACGGGATGTCCCAGTGAAGGATAGAGTATAGACACGGAACATGGGCCTCACGGTAGCATGGTGGTTAGCATCAATGCTTCACAGCTCCAGGGTCCCAGGTTCGATTCCCGGCTGGGTCACTGTCTGTGTGGAGTCTGCACGTCCTCCCCGTGTGTGCGTGGGTTTCCTCCGGGTGCTCCGGTTTCCTCCCACAGTCCAAAGATGTGCAGGTTAGGTGGATTGGCCATGCTAAATTGCCCGTAGTGTAAGGTTAATGGGGGGATTGTTGGGTTATGGGTATACGGGTTACGTGGGTTTAAGTAGGGTGATCATTGCTCGGCACAACATCGAGGGCCGAAGGGCCTGTTCTGTGCTGTACTGTTCTATGTTCTATGTTCTAACAGTCCCAGTACAGGATAGAGTATAGACACGGAACAGTCCCAGTACAGGATAGAGTATAGACACGGGACAATCCCAGTACAGGATAGAGTATAGACACGGGACAGTCCCAGTACAGGATAGAGTATAGACACGGAACAGTCCCAGTACAGGATAGAGTATAGACACGGGACAATCCCAGTACAGGATAGAGTATAGACACGGGACATTCCCAGTACAGGATAGAGTAGAGACACGGGACAGTCCCAGTACAGGATAGAGTATAGACACGGGACAGTCCCAGTACAGGATAGAGTATAGACACGGGACAGTCCCAGTACAGGATAGAGTACAGACACGGGTCAGTCCCAGCACAGGTTAGAGTATAGACACGGGACAGTCCCAGTACAGGATAGAGTATAGACACGGGACAGTCCCAGTACAGGATGGAGTACAGACACGGGGACAGTCCCAGTACAGGATAGAGTACAGACACAGGACAGTCCCAGTACAGGATAGAGTATAGACACGGGACAGTCCCAGTACAGGATAGAATATAGACACGTGACAGTCCCAGTACAGGATAGAATATAGACACGGGACAGTCCCAGTACAGGATAGAGTATAGACACGGGACAGTCCCAGTACAGGATAGAGTACAGACACAGGACAGTCCCAGTACAGGATAGAGTATAGACACGGGACAGTCCCAGTACAGGATAGAATATAGACACGGGACAGTCCCAGTACAGGATAGAGTATAGACACGGGACAGTCCCAGTACAGGATAGAGTATAGACACGGACAGTCCAGTACAGGATAGAGTATAGACAGGGACAGTCCCAGTACAGGATAGAGTATAGACAGGGGACAGTCCCAGTACGATAGAGTATAGACACGGGACAGTCCCAGTACAGGATAGAGTACGACACGGGACTGTCCCAGTACAGGATAGAGTATAGACACGGGACAGTCCCAGCACAGGGTAGTGTCTAAACACGGGACAGTCCCAGTAAGGATAGTGGATAGGACACGGGAATGTCCCAGTGAAGGATAGAGTATAGACACGGAACAGTCCCAGTACAGGATAGAATATAGACACGGGACAGTCCCAGTACAGGTAGATATAGACACGGGACAGTCCAGTACGGATAGGGATAGACACGGGACTGTCCCTACAGGAAAGTATAGACACGGAACAGTCCCAGTACAGGATAGAGTATAGACACGGGACAGTCCCAGTACAGGATAGAATATAGACACGGGACAGTCCCAGTACAGGATAGAGATATAGACACGGGACAGTCCAGTACAGGATAGAGGTATACAGACACTGGACAGTCCCAGTACAGGATAGAGTATAGACACGGGACAGTCCCAGTACAGGATAGAATATAGACACGGGACAGTCCCAGTACAGGATAGAGTATAGACACGGGACAGTCCCAGTACAGGATAGAGTATAGACACAGGACAGTCCCAGTACAGGATAGAGTATAGACAGGGGACAGTCCCAGTACAGGATAGAGTATAGACAGGGGACAGTCCCAGTACAGGATAGAGTATAGACACGGGACAGTCCCAGTACAGGATAGAGTACAGACACGGGACTGTCCCAGTACAGGATAGAGTATAGACACGGGACAGTCCCAGCACAGGGTAGTGTCTAAACACTGGACAGTCCCAGTACAGGATAGTGGACAGACACGGGATGTCCCAGTGAAGGATAGAGTATAGACACGGAACAGTCCCAGTACAGGATAGAGTATAGACACGGGACAATCCCAGTACAGGATAGAGTATAGACACGGGACATTCCCAGTACAGGATATAGTAGAGACACAGGACAGTCCCAGTACAGGATAGAGTATAGACACAGGACAGTCCCAGTACAGGATAGAGTAGAAACAAGGGACAGTCCCAGTACAGAATAGAGTATAGACACGGGACATTCCCAGTACAGGATAGAGTATAGACACGGGACAGTCCCAGTACAGGATACAGTTTAGACACGGCACAGTCCCAGCATAGGGTAGTGTCTAAACACGGGACAGTGCCAGCACAGGATAGTGGACAGACACGGGATGTCCCAGTGAAGGATAGAGTATAGACACGGAACATGGGCCTCACGGTAGCATGGTGGTTAGCATCAATGCTTCACAGCTCCAGGGTCCCAGGTTCGATTCCCGGCTGGGTCACTGTCTGTGTGGAGTCTGCACGTCCTCCCCGTGTGTGCGTGGGTTTCCTCCGGGTGCTCCGGTTTCCTCCCACAGTCCAAAGATGTGCAGGTTAGGTGGATTGGCCATGCTAAATTGCCCGTAGTGTAAGGTTAATGGGGGGATTGTTGGGTTATGGGTATACGGGTTACGTGGGTTTAAGTAGGGTGATCATTGCTCGGCACAACATCGAGGGCCGAAGGGCCTGTTCTGTGCTGTACTGTTCGATGTTCTATGTTCTAACAGTCCCAGTACAGGATAGAGTATAGACACGGAACAGTCCTAGTACAGGATAGAGTATAGACACGGGACAATCCCAGTACAGGATAGAGTATAGACACGGGACAGTCCCAGTACAGGATAGAGTATAGACACGGAACAGTCCCAGTACAGGATAGAGTATAGACACGGGACAATCCCAGTACAGGATAGAGTATAGACATGGGACATTCCCAGTACAGGATAGAGTAGAGACACGGGACAGTCCCAGTTCAGGATAGAGTATAGACACGGGACAGTCCCAGTACAGGATAGAGTATAGACACGGGACAGTCCCAGTACAGGATAGAGTATTGACACGGGACAGTCCAAGCACAGGATAGAGTATAGACACGGGACAGTCCCAGTACAGGATAGAGTATAGACACGGGACAGTCCCAGTACAGGATAGAGTATAGTCACGGGACCGTCCCAGTACAGGTTAGAGTACAGACACGGCACAGTCCCAGTACAGGATAGAGTACAGACACGGGTCAGTCCCAGCACAGGTTAGAGTATATACACGGGACAGTCCCAGTACAGGATAGAGTATAGACACGGGACAGTCCCAGTACAGGATGGAGTACAGACACGGGACAGTCCCAGTACAGGATGGAGTACAGACACGGGTCAGTCCCAGCACAAGTTAGAGTATAGACACGGGACAGTCCCAGTACAGGATAGAGTGTAGACACGGGACAGTCCCAGTACAGGATGGAGTACAGACACGGGACAGTCCCAGTACAGGATGGAGTACAGACACGGGACAGTCCCAGTACAGGATAGAGTACAGACACAGGACAGTCCCAGTACAGGATAGAGTATAGACACGGGACAGTCCCAGTACAGGATAGAATATAGACACGGGACAGTCCCAGTACAGGATAGAGTATAGACACGGGACAGTCCCAGTACAGGATAGAGTATAGACACAGGACATAAGAACATAAGAACATAAGAAATAGGAGCAGGAGTAGGCCATCTGGCCCCTCGAGCCTGCTCCGCCATTCAATGAGATCATGGCTGATCTTTTGTGGACTCAGCTCCACTTTCCGGCTCGAACACCATAACCCTTAATCCCTTTATTCTTCAAAAAACTATCTATCTTTACCTTAAAAACATGTAATGAAGGAGCCTCAACTGCTTCACTGGGCAAGGAATTCCATAGATTCACAACCCTTTGGGTGAAGAAGTTCCTCCTAAACTCAGTTCTAAATCTACTTCCCCATATTTTGAGGCTATGCCCCCTAGTTCTGCTGTCACCCGCCAGTGGAAACAACCTGCCCGAATCTATCCTATCTATTCCCTTCATAATTTTAAATGTTTCTATAAGATCCCCCCTCATCCTTCTAAATTCCAACGAGTACAGTCCCAGTCTACTCAACCTCTCCTCATAATCCAACCCCTTCAGCTCTGGGATTAACCTAGTGAATCTCCTCTGCACACCCTCCAGCGCCAGTACGTCCTTTCTCAAGTAAGGAGACCAAAACTGAACACAATACTCCAGGTGTGGCCGCACTAACACCTTATACAATTGCAACATAACCTCCCTAGTCTTAAACTCCATCCCGCTAGCAATGAAGGACAAAATTCCATTTGCCTTCTTAATCACCTGTTGCACTTGTAAACCAACCTTCTGTGACTCATGCACTAGCACACCCAAGTCTCTCTGAACAGCGGCATGCTTTAATATTTTATCGTTTAAATAATAATCCCGTTTGCTGTTATTGCTACCAAAATGGATAACCTCACATTTGTCAACATTGTATTCCATCTGCCAGACCCGAGCCCATTCACTTAACCTATCCAAATCCCTCTGCAGACTTCCAGTATCCTCTGCACTTTTCGCTTTACCACTCATCTTAGTGTCATCTGCAAACTTGGACACATTGCCCTTGGTCCCCAACTCCAAATCATCAATGTAAATTGTGAACAATTGTGGGCCCAACACGGATCCCTGAGGGACACCACTAGCTACTGATTGCCAACCAGAGAAACACCCATTTATCCCAACTCTTTGCTTTCTATTAATTAACCAATCCTCTATCCATGCTACTACTTTACCCTTAATGCCATGCATCTTTATCTTATGCAGCAACCTTTTGTGTGGCACCTTGTCAAAGGCTTTCTGGAAATCCAGATATACCACATCCATCGGCTCCCCGTTATCTACTGCACTGGTAATGTCCTCAAAAAATTCCACTAAATTAGTTAGGCACGACCTGCCTTTTACGAACCCATGCTGCGTCTGCCCAATGGGACAATTTCTATCCAGATGCCTCGCAATTTCTTCCTTGATGATAGTTTCCAGCATCTTCCCTATTACCGAAGTTAAACTCACTGGCCTATAATTTCCTGCTTTCTGCCTACCTCCTTTTTTAAACAGTGGCGTCACGTTTGCTAATTTCCAATCCACCGGGACCACCCCAGAGTCTAGTGAATTTCGGTAAATTATCACTAGTGCATCTGCAATTTCCCTAGCCATCTCTTTTAGCACTCTGGGATGCATTCCATCAGGTCCAGGAGACTTGTCTACCTTTAGCCCCATTAGCTTGCCCATCACTCCCTCCTTAGTGATAACAATCGTCTCAAGGTCCTCACCTGTCATAGCCTCATTTCTATCAGTCACTGGCATGTTATTTGTGTCTTCCACTGTGAAGACCGACCCAAAAAACCTGTTCAGTTCCTCAGCCATTTCCTCATTTCCCATTATTAAAACTCCCTTCTCATCCTCTAAAGGACCAATATTTACCTTAGCCACTCTTTTTTGTCTTATATATTTGTAAAACCTTTTACTGTCTGTTTTTATATTCTGAGCAAGTTTACTCTCATACTCTATCTTACTCTTCTTTATAGCTTTTTTAGTAGCTTTCTGTTGCCCCCTAAAGATTTCCCAGTCCTCTAATCTCCCAGCAATCTTTGCCACTTTATATGCTTTTTCCTTCAATTTGATACTCTCCCTTATTTCCTTAGATATCCACGGTCGATTTTCCCTCTTTCTTCCGTCCTTCCTTTTTGTTGGTATAAACCTTTGCTGAGCACTGTGAAAAATCGCTTGGAAGGTTCTCCACTGTTCCTCAACTGTTCCACCATAAAGTCTTAGCTCCCAGTCTACCTTAGCTAGTTCTTCTCTCATCCCCTTGTAATCTCCCTTGTTTAAACACAAAACACTAGTATTTGATTTTACTTTCTCACCCTCCATCTGTATTTTAAATTCCACCATATTGTGATCGCTCCTTCCGAGAGGATCCCTAACTATGAGATCATGAATCAATCCTGTCTCATTACACAGGACAAGATCCAGGACCGCTTGTTCCCTCGTAGGTTCCATCACATACTGTTCTAGGAAACTATCGCGGATACATTCTATAAACTCCTCCTCACGGTTGCCCTGACCGACCTGGTTAAACCAATCGACATGTAGATTAAAATCCCCCATGATAACTGCTGTACCATTTCTACATGCATCAGTTATTTCTTTGTTTATTGCCTGCCCTACCATCTGGTTACTATTTGGTGGCCGATAGACTACTCCTATCAGTGACTTTTTCGCCTTACTATTCCTGATTTCCACCCAAATGGATTCAACCTTATCCTCCATAGCACCGATGTCATCCCTTACTATTGCCCGGATGTCATCCTTAAATAACAGAGCAACACCACCTCCCTTACCATCCACTATGTCCTTCCGAATAGTTTGATAGTCCCAGTACAGGATAGAGTATAGACACGGGACTGTCCCAGTACAGGATAGAGTATAGACACGGGACAGTCCCAGCACAGGGTAGTGTCTAAACACGGGACAGTCCCAGTACAGGATAGTGGACAGACACGGGATGTCCCAGTGAAGGATAGAGTATAGACACGGGACAGTCCCAGAATAGAGTATAGACACGGAACAGTCCCAGTACAGGATAGAGTATAGACACGGGACAATCCCAGTACAGGATAGAGTATAGACACGGGACATTCCCAGTACAGGATAGAGTAGAGACACGGGACAGTCCCAGTACAGGATAGAGTATAGACACAGGACAGTCCCAGTACAGGATAGAGTAGAGACAAGGGACAGTCCCAGTACAGAATAGAGTATAGACACGGGACAGTCCTAGTACAGGATAGAGTATAGACACAGGACAGTCCCTTTACAGGATAGAGTATAGACACAGGACAGTCCCTTTACAGGATAGAGTATAGACACGGGACAGTCCCAGTACAGGATAGGGTATAGACACGGGACAGTCCCAGTACAGTATAGAGTATAGACACGGGACAGTCCCAGTACAGGATAGAGTATAGACACGGGACAATCCCAGTACAGGATAGAGTATAGACACAGGACAGTCCCAGTACAGGATAGAGTATAGACACGGGACAGTCCCAGTACAGGATAGAGTATAGACACGGGACAGTCCCAGTACAGGATAGAGTAGAGACACGGGACAGTCCCAGTACAGGATAGAGTATAGACACGGGACAGTCCCTGTACAGGATAGAGTAGAGACACGGGGCAGTCCCAGTACAGGATAGAGAATAGACACGGGACAGTCCCAGTACAGGATAGAGTACAGACACGGGACAGTCCCAGTACAGGATAGAGTACAGACACGGGACAGTCCCAGTACAGGATAGAGTATAGACACGGGATAGTTCCAGTACAGTATAGAGTACAGACACCGGACAGTCCCAGTACAGGATAGAGTATAGACACGGGACAGTCCCAGTACAGGATAGAGTATAGACACGGGACAGCCCCAGTACAGGATAGAGTATAGACACAGGACAGTCCCAGTACAGGATAGAGTATAGACACAGGACAGCCCCAGTACAGTATAGAGTATAGACACGGGACAGTCCCAGTACGGGATAGAGTATAGACACGGGACAGTCCCAGTACAGGATAGAGTATAGACACGGGACAGTCCCAGTACAGTATAGAGTATAGACATGGGACAGTCCCAGTACAGGATAGAGTATAGACACGGGACAGTCCCAGTACAGGATAGAGTATAGACACGGGACAGTCCCAGTACAGGATAGAGTATAGACACGGAACAGTCCCAGTACAGGATAGAGTATAGACACGGGACAGTCCCAGTACAGGATAGAGTATAGACACGGGACAGTCCCAGTACAGGATAGAGTATAGACACAGGACAGTCCCAGTACAGGATACAGTTTAGACACGGGACAGTCCCAGTACAGGATAGTGGACAGACACGGGATGTCCCAGTGAAGGATAGAGTATAGACACGGGACAGTTCCAGTACAGAATAGAGTATAGACACGTGACTGTCCCAGTCCAGGATAGAATGCAGGTACGGGACAGTCCCAGTACAGGATAGAGTATAGACACGGGACAGTCCCAGTACAGGATAGAGTATAGACACGGCACAGTCCCAGTACAGGATAGAATATAGACACGGGACAATCCCAGTACAGGATAAAGTATATACACGGCACAGTCCCAGTACAGGATAGAATATAGACACGGGACAATCCCAGTACAGGATGTTAGTAATTAGTGAACAGGAATTGGTGACATACTAATTTGATGTCAATTATCCAGTAGAATTGACTGGTATATAACGGGGTTAGAGTTGGCACTGTCTATTGGTGGAGATTTATGTGTGAAGTTGGATCAGTTTGTGGAGAAGCACAACTTTTGTCTCCTTTATTCTACAGCAACCCAGAAGCTGAAACACTGATCGCAGAGGACGGTGTGCTGTGCCAATGTAATGTGTTGCCAGATACCTTTTTGGAAAGAAGGAAGGGAAAACATCGCTCAAATTCCCAACCAAGAAAGGAGTGTGGGAGAAGACAACAATCTGGCTGAAACCAGAATGAAAATGTCAGGATAGTGACTGTCCAGCATTATTAGCAGATATGGAACGGTATGCTGAATGGAGAAGTGAAGTTATCGTGTGGGCTCCCGGAACTGCTTTGGGCCGTTGGGTCTGTCCTTCCGGACCAAAGTTCAATCAGATGCAAAGCGGTTTCTGAACTCCAGTTGGAACATTTGGACTTGGGGGAAGCAGATCTGGAGAATCTGTTGAATTCATGGATAAGATTTATCATGACTGATTATGTGCGGCTGAAGCCTGGTCAGAATTTGATAGATTTCGGAAAACATGATATTTCCATTGAGGAGTACGTATTGGAATTTAGTAGACCATAAAAAAATATGCACAAACACCCCCTGGCATTTGCACAGTCTATTGGCATTTCAGTTAATAGACTGTGCTAAAGTGACCAATATGAATCGGCTCCTGCTGTTGATGGGAGTTAAGTTTGCAGATACTGATACCTTATTTGATCAAATGATAGAGGCAAAAAACATTTTTGAGGGGAACATTCAATTCCTCTGACCCTGATGACACAAATGGGTCAGTCAGCGGAATGTGGAACAGACACTATTAACATCGTCCGGGAAGAGTATGGAAATCGGGACCTGGAAATTGAGGACAGAGCCCCCTTTAATACCTATAACAGGAGGAGGGACATGGAGAATGCTAATAGGAAAATGAACCCCAGAAATGCCCGGGGTATGATAAACCAATGTTTTCGGCGTGACTCTAAATTCATGAAGCTTTCAACTGTGCAACACGTGACTATAGAGTGTTTGTGGGCAGCGCAGTGGCGCAGTGGGTTAGCTCTGCTGCCTCACGGCGCCGAGGTCCCAGGTTCGAATCCCGGCTCTGGGTCACTGTCCGTGTGGAGTTTGCACATTCTCCCCGTGTCTGCGTGGGTTTCACCCCCACAACCCAAAGATGTGCAGGGTAGGTGGATTGGTCATGCTAAATTGCCCTTTAATTGGAAAAAATGAATTGGGTACTCTAAATTTTAAATAAAAAATAATAATAGTGTTTAAGAGTCAGAAGAGTAAAAGCATAGTGACCATGAAGAAGGCATTGTCCTATTTTATTTTAAATAATATTTTATTGAGGCATTTATGATTTTATAATAACAAATGTACAAAAACAAATGTAAACATAATTCAGTACGTAACACCCCCCCACCCCACCCAGCCAACAACCCTACCCAGTGACTTGGCTTATACCCACAATTCCCCAGTCCCCCCCCCCATCTCCCCTCGCTGATCCCACCTGAACTAAACTAAACTACCTGCTCCACCCTGTTCCCTAACCCCGCCCCCCCATCGTATCTGCTAACAGTTTCAGTTTTCCCCAAAGAAGTCTAATCGCCGGCCGTCTCCGAACTAACCCTAACATTGACCCTCTTGGGGGGAACTTGATTTTCTCAAGCCTGAGAAACCCAGCCATGTCGCGAACCCACACCCCCAATTTCGGGGGCTCCGAGTCCCTCCACGATAATAGCATCCGTCTCTGGGCTACCAAGGAGGCAAAGGCCAAAACGTCATCCCCTCTTACCCCCTGGACTCCTGGGTCTTCCGACAATCTCCACCTCTGGACTCTGGGCCACCCTCATTTTAACACCGTGGACATGACATCAACAAATCACTGCAGAATCCCCGAAGCTTCGGACTTGACCAAAACATGTGGACTTGGTTTGTGGGCCCTCCCTCACACCTCACACACTTGTCCTCTATCCCAAAAAAACCTGCTCATCCGGGCCACCGTCATCGGCGCCCAGTGAACCACCTTGAATTGTATCAGGCTGAGCCTGGCCCAGGATGAGGACGTGTTCACTCTGCTCAAAGCATCCTCCCACAGACCTGCCTCTAGCTCACCTTCCCACTTGCGCTTTACCTCCCGTCTGGCCCTCCCCTATCACCCCCGGAACACAATCCTCTACTCTCGAGGCCAAATTCTTGGCCAGCAATTTGGCATCGACATTCAGTAGGGAGATTGGTCTGTATGACCCACATTGCTCTGGGTCCTTCTCCCGCTTCAGAATCAATGAAATCGAAGCCTGTGACATTGTTGGGGGAGGAATCCCCCTCTCCCTTGCCTCATTAAATGCCCTCACCAGGATCTGGCCCAGCATCCCAGAAAACTTCTCATAAAATTCCACAGGGTATCCGCCCGGTCCCGAGGCTTTGCCCGACTGCATAGCCTCCAATCCCTCCACTACATCCATAATCCCGATTGGGGCTCCCAACTCCTCCATCATCCCTCCTCCACCTTAGTTTCCACAAATACATAAAACAAAAAAGAGTGGCTAAGGTAAATATTGGTCCTTCAGAGGATGAGAAGGGAATTTTAATAATGGGGGATGAGGAAATGGCTGAGGATCTGAACAAGGTTTTTTGGGTCGGTCTTCACAGTGGAAGACACAAATAACATGCCAGCGACTGATAGAAATGAGGCTATGACAGGTGAGGACCTTGAGAGGATTGTTATCACTAAGGAGGGAGTGATGGGCAAGCTAATGGGGCTAAAGGTAGACAAGTCTCCTGGCCCTGATGGAATGCATCCCAGAGTGCTAAAAGCGATGGCTAGGGAAATTGCAAGTGCACTAGTGATAATTTACCGAAATTCACTAGACTCTGGGGTGGTCCCAGCGGATTGGAAATGAGCAAACGTGACACCACTGTTTAAAAAAGGAGGTAGGCAGAGAGCGGGTAATTATAGGCCAGTGAGCTTAACTTCGGTAGTAGGGAAGATGCTGGAATCTATCATCAAGGAAGAAACTAGAGGCAGCACGGTAGCATTGTGGATAGCACAATCGCTTCACAGCTCCAGGGTCCCAGGTTCGATTCTGCCTTGTGTCACTGTCTGTGTGGAGTCTGCACGTCCTCCCCGTGTGTGCGTGGGTTTCCTCCGGGTGCTCCGGTTTCCTCCCACAGTCCAAAGATGTGCGGGTTAGGTGGATTGGCCATGATAAATTGCCCTTAGTGTCCAAAATTGCCCTTAGTGTTGGGTGGGGTTACTGAGTTATGTGGATAGGGTGGAGGTATTGACCTTGGGTAGTGGGTAGGGTGCTCTTTCCAAGAGCTGGTGCAGACTTGATGGGCCGAATGGCCTCCTTCTGCACTGTAAATTCTATCTATGTAAATAGCGAGGCATCTGGATAGAAATTGTCCCATTGGGCAGACACAGCATGGGTCCATAAAGGGCAGGTCGTGCTTAACTAATTTAGTGGAATTTTTTGAGGACATTACCAGTGCGGTAGATAACAGGGAGCCAATGGATGTGGTATATCTGGATTTCCAGAAAGCCTTTGACAAGGTGCCAAACAAAAGGTTGCTGCATAAGATAAAGATGCATGGCATTAAGGGTAAAGTAGTAGCATGGATAGAGGATTGGTTAATTAATAGAAAGCAAAGAGTGGGGATTAATGGGTGTTTCTCTGGTTGGCAATCAGTAGCTAGTGGTGTCCCTCAGGGATCCGTGTTGGGCCCACAATTGTTCACAATTTACATAGATGATTTGGAGTTGGGGACCAAGGGCAATGTGTCCAAGTTTGCAGACGACACAAAGATGAGTGGTAAAGCGAAAAGTGCAGAGGATACTGGAAGTCTGCAGAAGGATTTGGATAGGTTAAGTGAATGGGCTAGGGTCTGGCAGATGGAATACAATGTTGACAAATGTGAGGTTATCCATTTTGGTAGGAATAACAACAAACAGGATTATTATTTAAATGATAAAATATTAAAGCATGCTGCTGTGCAGAAAGACCTGGGTGTGCTAGTGCATGAGTAACAAAAAGTTGGTTTACAGGTGCAACAGGTGATTAAGAAGGCAAATGGAATTTTGTCCTTCATTGCTAGAGGGATGGAGTTTAAGACTAGGGAGGTTATGTTGCAATTGTATAAGGTGTTAGCGAGGCCACACCTGGAGTATTGTGTTCAGTTTTGTCTCCTTACTTGAGAAAGGACGTACTGGCGCTGGAGGGTGTGCAGAGGAGATTCACTAGGTTAATCTCAGATTTGAGGGGTGATTACGAGGAGAGGTTGAGTAGACTGGGACTGTACTCGTTGGAATTTTGAAGGATGAGGGGGGATCTTATAGAAACATATAAAATTATGAAGGGAATAGATAGGATAGATGTGGGCGGGTTGTTTCCACTGGCGGGTGAAAGCAGAACTAGGGGACATAGCCTCAAAATAAGGGGAAGTAGATTTAGGACTGTGTTTAGGAGGAACTTCTTCACCCAAAGGGTTTTGAATCTATGGAATTCCTTGCCCATTGAAGCAGTTGAGGCTCCTTCATTAAATGTTTCTAAGGTAAAGAGAGATAGTTTTTTGAAGAATAAAGGGATTAAGGGTTATGGTGTTCGAGCCGGAAAGTGGAGCTGAGTCCACAAAAGATCAGCCATGATCTCATTGAGTGGCGGAGCAGGCTCGAGGGCCAGATGGCCAATCCTGCTTCTAGTTCTTATGTTCAGAAACTCCAAACCCTCCAAGAATTGCCTCATCCCCTCCACCCCAGCTGGCGGCTCCGACTCATACGGCCGACTATAAAATTCCTTGAACACCCCCCCCCCCCCCCCCCCCCCCCCCCCCGGGCTGGGTCCAAGACCCTGCTCCCTTTATCCTTCACTCTTCCTATCTCTCTGGCCGCCTCCCATTTCCTAAGCTGGTGTGCTAACATCCTACTGGTCTTCTTCCCATATTCATACACCGCCCCCCTCACCTTCCCCAACTGCCCCACCGCCTTCCCTGTGGATATCAGACCAAACTCCATTTGCAGCTTCTGCCGTTCCTTCAACAGCCTCCGGGGCTTCAGACTTCCTTCTGTCCATCTGGAGGATCTCCCTAACCAGCCTATCCATCTCTTCCTGCTCCACCTTCTCCCTATGAGCCCGTACCGAAATCAGCTCCCCCTCTAATTACTGCCTTCAGCGCCTCCCATACCGTAGCTGCCGAAACCTCCCCTGTCATTTATCTCCAAATAATTCTGAATGGTCTCCCTCACCCGCCCGCACCCTCCCCCCCCTCATCCGCTAACAGTCCCACATCCAGTACCCACTGCGGGTGCTGACCCCCCCCCCCCCGTAAATCCCCCCGGTGTGGGGCATGGTCCGACACAGCAATCGCCGAATACTCGGCATCCACCAGCCCCGCTAGGAAAGCCCTGTCCAAAACGAAAAAAATTGATCCGGGAATACACTTTGTGAAGATGGGAGAAAAAGGAAAACTCCTTCGATCTTCGATCCAAACCTCCACGGATCTACTCCCCCCCCCCCCCCCCCCCCCGCCCCAATCTGTTCCATTAACCCCTTTAGCTCCTTCACCGTGGCCGGCACCCTCACTACCCTCGACTTTGACCGATCCAGCCTCGGATCTATAACCGTATTGAAGACCTCCCCCGATGATTAGCCGATGCGAGTCCAGGTCCAGGATCGTCCCCAACACCCACCTCATAAACTCCGCGTCACCCCAGTTTGGTGCATAGATATTCACTAATATCAATTGTATCCTCTCCAGCTCCACTCACCATAACGTACCTGCCACCCCCCCCCCCCCCCCCCCCCCCCCCCTCGGGCCCGCCTCTATGCTCCCTACATCAAATTACACCCGCTTATTGATCAAGATCGCAACCCCCCTGGTTTTAGAGTCCAGCCCCGAATGGAATACCTGCCCCACCCACCCCTTCCTCAGCCTAGTCTGATCCACCACCCTCAGGTGTATCTCCTGTAACTTTGCCACGTCTGCCTTTAAACTCTTCAAATGCGCGAAGACATGAGGCCTCATGACCGGCCCATTCAGCCCTCTCACGTTCTGTGTGATCAGCCTGGTCGCTGCCTTCCCCCCCCCCCCACCAATCAACCATCACCCTTCCTAGGCCAGCCTCCAGCCCGCGTTCCATGCCTCTTCGGGTCCGCCCACCATCATCGACCCCCAGTCTGTCTCCAAGCACCAGTCCCTCCCCTGTCAGCAGGTCAACGCCCCTCCCATAACAAAATAACAATCCCAATACCCCTCAACAAACTTATCACCTGCTTGCCCCCCACTGCACTTCCGTGAGCTAGCCCGCCCAGCTAGCCTGGTAGCCCCTACCTAAGCATCCTGCCCCCCACTGATCTCCCCTCCCCCCCCGCTCGAACATCACAATCCCCAACAAACACAAAGAAGAGAATTCCACCCACCCTCCCCCATTAAGAACAAAGTTAACCCGCAAATAAAACGGTGCAACGGCCCCAAGATTAGTCTCAAACATTACATACAAAACCCAAAGAGAAAGGAGAAAATTAGCAGCAGATGAAAAACACAGCAACTCGCCCCCAAGTTCAATGTCCTCCATCTCCTGCCAGTCGCTGTCTTTAACAAAGTTCATCGCCTCATCTGGCGATCCGAAGTGTGGATCATCATAAGTGACCCACAGATGTGCTGGATACAGCTTACCAAACTTCACCCTCTTCTTAAAGAGGATCGATTTCACCTTGTTAAAACTCACTTTCTTTTGGTCAGTTCTGCACCCAGGTCCTGATAGACATGGAGCTCGCTGCCTTCCCATATGCAGCTCCTTGTCTGCCTGGCCCACCGCAAGACCTGTTCCTTGTCCAGGAACCGGTGCATTCGTACCACCATCGCCCTCGGTGGCTCATTCCTCAGCGGCTTCCTCACCAGCGCACTGTGCGCCTTGTCCACCTCCAAGGGTCGAGCAAACTCACCTTCCCCCAGCAGCTTCGTGAACATACCCGCCACATATGCCACTGAGTCCGATCCCTCGCTGCCTTCCGAGAGGCCAACAATTCTCAGGTTCTTGCTGCACGACCTGTTCTCCAAATCCTCCATTCTCTTGCAGCCTCTTCTGGTGATCCTTCATCAGCCCTATCTCCATCTCCATTGCGGCTAGCTGGTCAACATGCTCAGCAACCGCCTCTTCCACCTTCTGGATCGCCTGGCCCTGGGCTTCCAATCTCTGCTCCGCACAGTCAATCCCCATCTTAATTGGATCCAGGTAGTCCTTTCTTTGCTGAGCAAAGGTCTCCTGGAGAAACCCCACCAGCTGCTCCGTTGACCACTGGGCCAGCAATCCCAGTCCCTGACCCTCCGCCATATTCTCCTGTGCTACAGACTCCACTCCCGTCTTCGATCAACGATTTCTCCTGTTCAGACCACTTCTGGTCCACGAATCTACACACTGGTGGGGAATCCTTCTCCTCTACCTCACCAGTCTCCTGTTCAGTCAATCAAATCCACCGTAAACTGGGGAAAAAGGTCCAAAAGGTCCACCACGAGCGGGAGCTACCAAATAAGCGACCACTCGCCCCAATAGTGGCCATCGGAAGTCGGCATTGTCCTAGCAACGAGAGGTTTGACTCCGGTAATGAGTGTTGGTTACAGAATCCTTCAATTGTGCTGTATTGAGGATATTTTAGCTCAGTGGGCTAAACGGCTGGCTTGTAATGCTGAACAAGGCCAGCAGCGCGGGTTCAATTCCCGTACCAGCCTCCCCGAACAGGCACCGGAATGTGGCGACTCGGGGCTTTTCACAGTAACTTCATTGAAGCCTACTCGTGACAATAAGCGATTATTATTATTATTATTATTGGACGGTGGCTGTACATCTACTGTATGTGGAATTGACTGGTTAAAATGTTACCTATCATAGAATTTACAGTGCAGAAGGAGGCCATTCGGCCCATCGAGTCTGTACCGGCTCTTGGAAAGAGCATCCTACCCAAGGTCAACACCTCCCCTATCCCAATAACCCAGTAACCCCACCCAACACTAAGGGCAATTTTGGACACTAAGGGCAATTTATCACGGCCAATCCACCTAACCTGCACATCTTTGGACTGTGGGAGGAAACCGGAGCACCCGGAGGAAACCCACGCACACACGGGGAGGATGTGCAGACTCCGCACAGACAGTGACCCAAGCCGGAATCGAACCTGGGACCCTGGAGCTGTGAAGCAACTGTGCTATCCACAATGCTACCGTGCTGCCCCTCACTACCTGGACTCTTTAAATACTGAAAATCGTAACAAGCTTAAATAATTTGAAAGTTCCACAAGTTTCAGGTTTGGGGATGATAATAGTTCTGAATTCGCTGAAAAGAGTGGTGATCCTTTGCAATATTGCCAGAGTGAATCATTTCATTAGCACGGATGTTGTATCAAGTGAGATACCTTTGCTTCTGAGCACACCGTCGATGAAGAAAGCTCACATGAAACTGGATATGGAACAGGATAAGGCAACAGTTTTTGGAAAGACGGTGGACTTACAATTTACACAGTCGGGACACTATTGTATTCCATTATTGACAAATAATGTTTCCGGTAAAGATATTAAGGCAGCTGGAAATGGGACTTCAGCTGATAAAAGGATTGGATTGGATTGGATTTGTTTATTGTCACGTGTACCGAGGTACAGTGAAAAGTATTTTTCTGCGAGCAGCTCAACAGATCATTCAGTACATGGGAAGAAAAGGGAATTGAACAGAATTCAAGAAAATACATGAGAATACATAATAGGGCAACACAATATATACAATGTAACTACATAAGCATTGGCATCGGATGAAGCAGACACGGGTGTAGTGTTAATGAGGTCAGTCCATAAGAGGGTCATTTAGGAGTCTGGTGACAGTGGGGAAGAAGCTGTTTTTGAGTCTGTTCGTCCGTGGTCTCAGACTTCTGAATCTCCTGCCCGATGGAAGAAGTTGGAAAAGTGAGTAAGCCGGGTGGGAGGGATCCTTGATTATGCTGCCCGCTTTCCCCCGGCAGCGGGAGGTGTAGATGGAATCAATGGATGGGAGGCAGGTTCGTGTGTTGGACTGGGCGGTATTCACGACTCTCTGAAGTTCCTTGCGGTCCTGGGCCGAGCAGTTGCCATACCAGGCTGTGATGCAGCCCGAGAGGATGCTCTCTATAGTGCATCTGTAAAAGTTGGTAAGGGTTAATGTGGACATGCCGAATTTCCTTAGTTTCCTGAGGAAGTAAAGGCGCTGTTGTGCTTTCTTGGTGAGTCGACTCATTGTACTCAAAGGCTCATTGTATTGAAATTGCAAAGGCCATTTGAGCATCCATCTCCTCGGAGGTTGAAACATTTATTAAAGGATGCAGGGGTAAGGGATGAAGACTATACTAAGCTGATAGAGCAGGTTAGTAATCACTGTGAGGTTTGTAGGAAGTACAGAAGGACACCATCATGACCATTAGTAACTCTACCCGTGGCCAGGGATTTTAACGACATTGTGGCCATGGACCTTAAGATCTGGGATAAAGCAAAAACTATATTGATTTTGCATTTTGTAGATTTAGCGACCAGATTTAGTCAATCAACCATTGTACGTAGTAAAGAAAAGAGTAATTCTGGATCAGATCATGGAAAAACGGATAGGGACAGGAATGGGCTCACCAGCAAAATTGCTTCCAGACAATAGAACATAGAACAGCACAGAACAGGCCCTTCGGCCCTCGATGTTGTGCTGAGCCATGATCACCCTACTCAAACCCACGTATCCACCCTATACCCGTAACCCAACAACCCCCCCCCCCCCTCTCTCCTTAACCTTACTTTTTAGGACGCTACGGGCAATTTAGCATGGCCAATCCACCTAACCCGCACATCTTTGGACTGTGGGAGGAAACCGGAGCACCCGGAGGAAACCCACGCACACACGGGGAGGGCGTGCAGACTCCGCACAGATAGTGACCCAGCCGGGAATCGAACCTGGGACCCTGGAGCTGTGAAGCATTTATGCTAACCACCATGCTACCGTGTTGCCCTAAATGGACGGGAATTTCCTAATGATGAGTTTTGGGATATGTGTGAAATGTGACTATCACAGTTATGAATGTGGCTGCGGAAAGCCCATTTAGTAATGGGGTGTGTGAAAGAAACAGTGCTGTTTCTGGATGACATGCTCCGGAAATTTTGTCAGATCAAAATTGTAAGTTAAATTCAACCTTCACATGTGAAGTATTTGTTGCAGATGGTGGGGGGCGATAGTCCCTATCAATTAGTATTTGGTAGAAATCCTAAATTCCATCCATTTTGAATGACCAGCCTCCAGCTTGGGAAGGGACTACAATTAGCTCTGCCTTTGCTGAGCATTTAAATGCATTACATAGTAGAAAGGCTTTTTGGAAGCAGAAGTCTCTGAAATAATTTGCAGTGCTGTAAGGCATAATGTATTGCATTATGGCATAATATCATAATTAAAGGCATAATATCCCAGCACAGGATAGAGTAGAGACACAGGACAGACCCAGTACAGGATAGAGTATAGACACGGGACCGTCCCAGTACAGGATAGAGTATAGACACGGGACATTCCCAGTACAGGATAGAGTACAAACACAGGACAGTCCCAGTACAGGATAGAGTACAGAGATAGAGATAGAGAAATACAGCACAGAACAGGCCCTTCGGCCCACGATGTTGCGCCGACCTTTTGTCCTAGGTTAATCATAGAATTTTGGACAATATTTCATGGCCAATCCACCCAACCTGCACATCTTTGGACTGTGGGAGGAACCGGAGCACCCGGAGGAAACCCACGCAGACACGGGGAGGATGTGCAGACTCCACACAGACAGCGACCCAAGTCGAAATCGAACTTGGGACCGTGGAGCTGTGAAGCAATTGTGCTATCCACAATGCTAACGTGCTGCCCTTAAGAAGTTAACCTACACTCCATTATTCTACCCTAATCCATGTACCTATCCAATAGCCGCTTGAAGGTCCCTAACTTTTCCGACTCAACTACTTCCACAGGCAGTGCATTCAATGCCCCCACTACTCTCTGGGTAAAGAACCTACCTCTGACATCCCCTCTATATCTTCCACCATTCACCTTAAATTTATGTCCCCTTGTAATGGTTTGTTCCACCCGGGGAACAGACACAGGACAGTCCCAGTACAGGATAGAGTATAGACACGGGACAGTCCCAGTACAGGAAAGAGTATAGACACGGGACAGTCCCAGTACAGGAGAGAGTATAGACACGGGACAGTCCCAGTACAGGATAGAGTATAGACAGGGGACAGTCCCAGTACAGGATAGAGTATAGACACGGGACAATCCCAGTACAGGGTAGAGAATAGACACAGGACAATCCCAGTACAGGATAGAGTATAGACACGGTACAGTCCCAGTACAGGATAGAGCATAGACAGGGGACAGTCACAGTACAGGATAGAGTATAGACACGGGACAGTCCCAGTACAGGATAGAGTATAGACACGGGACTGTCCCAGTACTGGATAGAGTGTAGACACGGGACTGTCCCAGTACAGGATAGAGTATAGACACGAGACTGTCCCAGTACAGGATAGAGTAGAGACACGGGACCGTCCCAGTACAGGATAGAGTATAGACACGGGACAGTCCCAGTACAGGATAGAGTATAGACACGGGACTGTCCCAGTACAGGATAGACTATAGACACGGGACAGTCCCAGTACAGGATAGAGTATAGACACGGGACAGTCCCAGTACAGGATAGAGTATAGACACGGGACAGTCCCAGTACAGGATAGAGTATAGACAGGGGACAGTCACAGTACAGGATAGAGTATAGACACGGGACAGTCCCAGTACAGGATAGAGTATAGACACGGGACTGTCCCAGTACTGGATAGAGTGTAGACACGGGACTGTCCCAGTACAGGATAGAGTATAGAAACGGGACAGTCCCAGTACAGGATAGAGAATAGACACGGGGCAGTCCCAGTACAGGGTAGACTATAGACACGGGATAGTCTCAGTACAGGATAGAGTATAGACACGGGACAGTTGCAGTTGGAAAGACCCTCTATTAAATCCTTGTCTGTTCCTGTTTTCCCTTTTAATCCTTCGATCTGCTGGCTCCATTTCAGCTACAGTCTTTTAACCCCTCCCCTCCCCCCTCCCCTCACCCCAAGCTGCTATTTTTAACTGGCCCAAGGGGACTCCCCTCCATGCTGTGCGGTGTGTGGCAGGGTCCCATGTTGTCATTTTGGAGGATTTATTCTTGCATCCAATCGGCTCTTCTGGAATTCTGAGTCCTGTTTGATTCTCGATTGTGATTGGTTGCTCCCTTCAGAAGCTTCTGGAAGGTTTGTGGCTGGACCTGGAAGGCAGCGAGCAGCAAGTCTGGAGATTACCTATCACCTCCCTGCCTGTCGATTTAAAATGCCTCCAGCCAGCCTGTGAATGTTCTATTGGAAGCTGACGCAGGTCTCTCTCAGCTGAGGGCTTGTGACTAAATACCTTTCACTTTCGGCACTTCCTGGGAGCTGTGGGAAGTAGCCACTTCTGTTCTGGCCACTGTGAGGTCAGTGCTCTCAATTCGCTCTCACCTGTTGGATTCTTCTTGTGGTTTCAGGAACATGTAATAATTTATTATTCACATTCTCACTCCCAAGTCTGGCATTCAAAGTATCATCTTGCATCTTTGACTTTGTCTATATATGTGTTTGTGGAACCCACCTCTTCATTCACCTGAGGAAGGATCAGCGCTCCGAAAGCTAGTGATTCAAAACAAACCTGTTGGACTTTAACCTGGTGTTGTAAGACTTCTTACTGTGCCCGCCCCAGTCCAACATCTCCACATCAATCTTTATTATGACTTGCAGTGCCAGCATGGAGAGCGGAAGTTGCTGGAGAAGCAGTTTGTGAAACATATGGAGGTGTTGAGGAAGGAGATGGCGGTGGTGGAGGAGGCAGTTACCCCGGTGAGGGTGTCGGCGGCGAAGACGTCGGCCGAGGTGAGGGGGCAGAGCGAGAAGATGAAGGGAGTGGAGGAGGCCGTGTCAGAGCGACCAGCTCACCTCGATGGGGGGGGGGGGGGGGGGGGGATGAGCTGTGGAGGGTGGTCGAGGCCAACAAGGGGCTGCGAGAAAAGCTGGAGGTTGGGGCTGAGGGCGTTGGCAATAGTGCTGCTCCCGATGGCCCCGGGGGAAATAATCGGGGAGTATGGCGGTGGCGGCGATCTGGAGGCAGTTGTGCCAGACCTTTAAGTTGTGGGCGGGGTCAAGGGAAATTCCGATTCGGGGGAACCATAGATTTGAGGCAGGGACGTGGGATAGGAGGTTTTGGAGATGGGAGAGGAGTTAGGGTGTTCAAGGACCTGTTTCTGAGAGGCCGGTTTGTGAGGCGGGAGGAGCTGGAGGCGAAATATGAGTCGGGGCGGGGGAAATGTTGAGGTGTATGCAGGTCTGAGATTTGACTAAGGAGATACGGAGCTTTCCGGTGGCGCCCCCACACTGTTGGAGGAGGTGTTGACGACGGAGGGGTGGCGAGGGGGTAGTGTCGGCGATTTATGGGGTGATTCTGAGAGAAGAGAAATCACCGCTGGAGGGGATGCAGGCAAAGTGGGAGGAAGAGTTGGGGGAGGGTATGGAGGAGGGGTTGTGGTATGAGGTGCTCCGGAGGGTCAATGCTTCAACTTCATGCGCCAGGTTGGGGCTGATACAGCTGAAGGTGGTGTATAGGTGAGGATGAGCCGACTCTTTAAGGGGATAGAGGATGTTTGTGAACGCAAATCAAGTTCATATGTTTTGGTCCTGTCCAAAACTGGAGGGGTATTGGAGGGAGGTCTTCACGGTAATCCCGAAGGTGGTACAAATAAAGGCACGAGCCAGGTCTCCCTAGAAGCCATATGTAGTGATCTCTGTAGGTGCATGTACACAAGGGGTTAATGGGTAAATAGCAGCACCACGTGATCACTAGAGGGCCGGACGAACAGGGGTATAAAACACAGACACACTGGGTCTCTCTCTTGGGTGTACTGTGAACAGGTTAATATCAGAATAGTTTAGTTAGTGGAGTTACGTTTAGTTATTGTTAAATCTCTGGGTGTCGGATCGGCCGGGGTTGGAAATGGGTGTGGAAGCAAATGTTTTAGCCTTTGCTTCGCTGATGTGGTGGGACTGTTCCATGTCTATACTCTATCCCGTACTGGGACTGTCCCGTGTCTGTACTCTATCCTGTACTGGGACTGTCCCGTGTCTATACTCTATCCTGTACTGGGACTGTCCCGTGTCTATACTCTATCCTGTACTGGGACTGTCCCGTGTCTATACTCTATCCTGTACTGGGACTGTCCCGTGTCTATACTCTATCCTGTGCTGGGACTGTCCCGTGTCTATACTCTATCCTGTACTGGGACTGTCCTGTGTCTATACTCTATCCTGTACTGGGACTGTCCCGTTTCTATACTCTATACTGTATTGGGACAGTCCCGTGTCTATACTCTATACTGTATTGGGACAGTCCCGTGTCTATTCTCTATCCTTCACTGGGACTGTCCCGTGTCTATTCTCTATCTTAACGCTCGAGAAAGTGAAGTTGGAGTTGAGGGGAAGGATGGAAGGGTTCTACAACTCATGGGCTTTGTTTGTCATGCATTTTGGTTGGCATCGAACATTAGGGGGAGGGCTTTGGCGGGGGGGGAGGGGGGGGTTGCTTGGAATGTATCGTTTCTTGGTGATAATGTATGGGGCGGATGGTGGATTCCTGATTCTTTTTCTTTCGTGTTTTGTATTTAAAATGTTGGGGGCTGTTTGGGAGTTGATGGAATAAAGGGATTGTTGGCCAGGGGACTGACATTGTATTTGTTACTGTTGATTATTTGTTGGTGCATGTAAATTTAGTGAAAAAAGAGGAGAATAAAAATATATATTTTTAAAATCTTTATTAGGTCACAGAATCAGAGAATTTACAATGCAGAATCAGGCCCTTGAAAAAAGCATGCTACCTATCCATATAACCCCAACCAACCTTTTTGGACACTAAGGGGAACTTATCATGGCCAATCCACCTAACCTACACATCTTTGGACTGTGGGAGGAAACTGGAGCACCCGGAGGAAACCCACGCACACACGGGGAGGACGTACAGACTCCGCACAGACAGTGACCCAGCCGGGAATCGAACCTGGGACCCTTGTCTATATCCTGTACTGAGACTGTCCCCTGACTATACTCTACTCTGTCCTGTACTGGGACTGTCCCATGTGAAGCAACTGTGCTAACCACTGTGCTACCGTGACACCCATATAGAGTTGGATGTTTGAAAACCTACTTTAAACCGTGATGTTGAGAATTGTAGATTTAGCTCAATGAGGCTGATGGTCCATCTGGTGGACGCAAGCTAGAACTGCAGAGACATTGACAGGAATATTCTCTGTGAAAGCCAAAGTCAGTGGAAGTGAAAGTAACTTCCCAGAGGAAGCCTCACAGCCTGAAAATTCAAATTAATAGCAGGCACTAAAAGACCTAACCCACCGCTCTGTGTCCAGTGAAGGTCATCGTATACAAAGACCACAACCTGAGCAGGGAAGATGCACCTCCCTCATTCCCAGTTTAATCGCTGTTATTTTGAGCCTTTCTTCCCTGCCCACCATGTGCCTGTCTTGTGTGCGTCTAGGTGGAGGGTGGGTTGGGGTTTGGGGTGGAGTTAGATGAGTAGACCGTTGTTCTACTATTTCCATTATACGTTTATCTCTTCTCTTGTCATCAATAAAGATTTTTAAATGTTTTACTGACAAATATGGTGCCGGTAAGTCAAGGGTCAGAGATTACAGGCAAATATACAAATTATTAGTTAATGCATTTATGTTGGGACACAGGGGTCTGTGAGGCGAGAATTTACCACACAATCGACCAGGGTGTCCCAACACAGTACAGGTTAGAGTATAGACATGGGACAGTCCCAGTACGGGATAGAGTATAGACACGGGACAGTCCCAGTACAGGATAGAGTATAGACATGGGACAGTCCCAGTACAGGATAGAGTATAGACACGGGACAGTCCCAGTACAGGATAGAGTATAGACACGGGACAGTCCCAGTACAGGATAGAGTATAGACACGGGACAGTCCCAGTACAGGATAGAGTACAGACACGGGACAGTCCCAGTACAGGATAGAGTATAGACACGGGACAGTCCCAGTACAGGATAGAGTACAGACACGGGACAGTCCCAGTACAGGATAGAGTATAGACACGGGACAGTCCCAGTACAGGATAGAGTATAGACACGGGACAGTCCCAGTACAGGATAGAGTATAGACATGGGACAGTCCCAGTACAGGATAGAGTATAGACACGGGACAGTCCCAGTACAGGATAGAGTATAGACACGGGACTGTCCCAGTACTGGATAGAGTGTAGACACGGGACTGTCCCAGTACAGGATAGAGTATAGACACGAGACTGTCCCAGTACAGGATAGAGTAGAGACACGGGACCGTCCCAGTACAGGATAGAGTATAGACACGGGACAGTCCCAGTACAGGATAGAGTATAGACACGGGACTGTCCCAGTACAGGATAGACTATAGACACGGGACAGTCCCAGTACAGGATAGAGTATAGACACGGGACAGTCCCAGTACAGGATAGAGTATAGACACGGGACAGTCCCAGTACAGGATAGAGTATAGACAGGGGACAGTCACAGTACAGGATAGAGTATAGACACGGGACAGTCCCAGTACAGGATAGAGTATAGACACGGGACTGTCCCAGTACTGGATAGAGTGTAGACACGGGACTGTCCCAGTACAGGATAGAGTATAGAAACGGGACAGTCCCAGTACAGGATAGAGAATAGACACGGGGCAGTCCCAGTACAGGGTAGACTATAGACACGGGATAGTCTCAGTACAGGATAGAGTATAGACACGGGACAGTTGCAGTTGGAAAGACCCTCTATTAAATCCTTGTCTGTTCCTGTTTTCCCTTTTAATCCTTCGATCTGCTGGCTCCATTTCAGCTACAGTCTTTTAACCCCTCCCCTCCCCCCTCCCCTCACCCCAAGCTGCTATTTTTAACTGGCCCAAGGGGACTCCCCTCCATGCTGTGCGGTGTGTGGCAGGGTCCCATGTTGTCATTTTGGAGGATTTATTCTTGCATCCAATCGGCTCTTCTGGAATTCTGAGTCCTGTTTGATTCTCGATTGTGATTGGTTGCTCCCTTCAGAAGCTTCTGGAAGGTTTGTGGCTGGACCTGGAAGGCAGCGAGCAGCAAGTCTGGAGATTACCTATCACCTCCCTGCCTGTCGATTTAAAATGCCTCCAGCCAGCCTGTGAATGTTCTATTGGAAGCTGACGCAGGTCTCTCTCAGCTGAGGGCTTGTGACTAAATACCTTTCACTTTCGGCACTTCCTGGGAGCTGTGGGAAGTAGCCACTTCTGTTCTGGCCACTGTGAGGTCAGTGCTCTCAATTCGCTCTCACCTGTTGGATTCTTCTTGTGGTTTCAGGAACATGTAATAATTTATTATTCACATTCTCACTCCCAAGTCTGGCATTCAAAGTATCATCTTGCATCTTTGACTTTGTCTATATATGTGTTTGTGGAACCCACCTCTTCATTCACCTGAGGAAGGATCAGCGCTCCGAAAGCTAGTGATTCAAAACAAACCTGTTGGACTTTAACCTGGTGTTGTAAGACTTCTTACTGTGCCCGCCCCAGTCCAACATCTCCACATCAATCTTTATTATGACTTGCAGTGCCAGCATGGAGAGCGGAAGTTGCTGGAGAAGCAGTTTGTGAAACATATGGAGGTGTTGAGGAAGGAGATGGCGGTGGTGGAGGAGGCAGTTACCCCGGTGAGGGTGTCGGCGGCGAAGACGTCGGCCGAGGTGAGGGGGCAGAGCGAGAAGATGAAGGGAGTGGAGGAGGCCGTGTCAGAGCGACCAGCTCACCTCGATGGGGGGGGGGGGGGGGGGGGGGATGAGCTGTGGAGGGTGGTCGAGGCCAACAAGGGGCTGCGAGAAAAGCTGGAGGTTGGGGCTGAGGGCGTTGGCAATAGTGCTGCTCCCGATGGCCCCGGGGGAAATAATCGGGGAGTATGGCGGTGGCGGCGATCTGGAGGCAGTTGTGCCAGACCTTTAAGTTGTGGGCGGGGTCAAGGGAAATTCCGATTCGGGGGAACCATAGATTTGAGGCAGGGACGTGGGATAGGAGGTTTTGGAGATGGGAGAGGAGTTAGGGTGTTCAAGGACCTGTTTCTGAGAGGCCGGTTTGTGAGGCGGGAGGAGCTGGAGGCGAAATATGAGTCGGGGCGGGGGAAATGTTGAGGTGTATGCAGGTCTGAGATTTGACTAAGGAGATACGGAGCTTTCCGGTGGCGCCCCCACACTGTTGGAGGAGGTGTTGACGACGGAGGGGTGGCGAGGGGGTAGTGTCGGCGATTTATGGGGTGATTCTGAGAGAAGAGAAATCACCGCTGGAGGGGATGCAGGCAAAGTGGGAGGAAGAGTTGGGGGAGGGTATGGAGGAGGGGTTGTGGTATGAGGTGCTCCGGAGGGTCAATGCTTCAACTTCATGCGCCAGGTTGGGGCTGATACAGCTGAAGGTGGTGTATAGGTGAGGATGAGCCGACTCTTTAAGGGGATAGAGGATGTTTGTGAACGCAAATCAAGTTCATATGTTTTGGTCCTGTCCAAAACTGGAGGGGTATTGGAGGGAGGTCTTCACGGTAATCCCGAAGGTGGTACAAATAAAGGCACGAGCCAGGTCTCCCTAGAAGCCATATGTAGTGATCTCTGTAGGTGCATGTACACAAGGGGTTAATGGGTAAATAGCAGCACCACGTGATCACTAGAGGGCCGGACGAACAGGGGTATAAAACACAGACACACTGGGTCTCTCTCTTGGGTGTACTGTGAACAGGTTAATATCAGAATAGTTTAGTTAGTGGAGTTACGTTTAGTTATTGTTAAATCTCTGGGTGTCGGATCGGCCGGGGTTGGAAATGGGTGTGGAAGCAAATGTTTTAGCCTTTGCTTCGCTGATGTGGTGGGACTGTTCCATGTCTATACTCTATCCCGTACTGGGACTGTCCCGTGTCTGTACTCTATCCTGTACTGGGACTGTCCCGTGTCTATACTCTATCCTGTACTGGGACTGTCCCGTGTCTATACTCTATCCTGTACTGGGACTGTCCCGTGTCTATACTCTATCCTGTACTGGGACTGTCCCGTGTCTATACTCTATCCTGTGCTGGGACTGTCCCGTGTCTATACTCTATCCTGTACTGGGACTGTCCTGTGTCTATACTCTATCCTGTACTGGGACTGTCCCGTTTCTATACTCTATACTGTATTGGGACAGTCCCGTGTCTATACTCTATACTGTATTGGGACAGTCCCGTGTCTATTCTCTATCCTTCACTGGGACTGTCCCGTGTCTATTCTCTATCTTAACGCTCGAGAAAGTGAAGTTGGAGTTGAGGGGAAGGATGGAAGGGTTCTACAACTCATGGGCTTTGTTTGTCATGCATTTTGGTTGGCATCGAACATTAGGGGGAGGGCTTTGGCGGGGGGGGGGGGGGGGGGTTGCTTGGAATGTATCGTTTCTTGGTGATAATGTATGGGGCGGATGGTGGATTCCTGATTCTTTTTCTTTCGTGTTTTGTATTTAAAATGTTGGGGGCTGTTTGGGAGTTGATGGAATAAAGGGATTGTTGGCCAGGGGACTGACATTGTATTTGTTACTGTTGATTATTTGTTGGTGCATGTAAATTTAGTGAAAAAAGAGGAGAATAAAAATATATATTTTTAAAATCTTTATTAGGTCACAGAATCAGAGAATTTACAATGCAGAATCAGGCCCTTGAAAAAAGCATGCTACCTATCCATATAACCCCAACCAACCTTTTTGGACACTAAGGGGAACTTATCATGGCCAATCCACCTAACCTACACATCTTTGGACTGTGGGAGGAAACTGGAGCACCCGGAGGAAACCCACGCACACACGGGGAGGACGTACAGACTCCGCACAGACAGTGACCCAGCCGGGAATCGAACCTGGGACCCTTGTCTATATCCTGTACTGAGACTGTCCCCTGACTATACTCTACTCTGTCCTGTACTGGGACTGTCCCATGTGAAGCAACTGTGCTAACCACTGTGCTACCGTGACACCCATATAGAGTTGGATGTTTGAAAACCTACTTTAAACCGTGATGTTGAGAATTGTAGATTTAGCTCAATGAGGCTGATGGTCCATCTGGTGGACGCAAGCTAGAACTGCAGAGACATTGACAGGAATATTCTCTGTGAAAGCCAAAGTCAGTGGAAGTGAAAGTAACTTCCCAGAGGAAGCCTCACAGCCTGAAAATTCAAATTAATAGCAGGCACTAAAAGACCTAACCCACCGCTCTGTGTCCAGTGAAGGTCATCGTATACAAAGACCACAACCTGAGCAGGGAAGATGCACCTCCCTCATTCCCAGTTTAATCGCTGTTATTTTGAGCCTTTCTTCCCTGCCCACCATGTGCCTGTCTTGTGTGCGTCTAGGTGGAGGGTGGGTTGGGGTTTGGGGTGGAGTTAGATGAGTAGACCGTTGTTCTACTATTTCCATTATACGTTTATCTCTTCTCTTGTCATCAATAAAGATTTTTAAATGTTTTACTGACAAATATGGTGCCGGTAAGTCAAGGGTCAGAGATTACAGGCAAATATACAAATTATTAGTTAATGCATTTATGTTGGGACACAGGGGTCTGTGAGGCGAGAATTTACCACACAATCGACCAGGGTGTCCCAACACAGTACAGGTTAGAGTATAGACATGGGACAGTCCCAGTACGGGATAGAGTATAGACACGGGACAGTCCCAGTACAGGATAGAGTATAGACATGGGACAGTCCCAGTACAGGATAGAGTATAGACACGGGACAGTCCCAGTACAGGATAGAGTATAGACACGGGACAGTCCCAGTACAGGATAGAGTATAGACACGGGACAGTCCCAGTACAGGATAGAGTACAGACACGGGACAGTCCCAGTACAGGATAGAGTATAGACACGGGACAGTCCCAGTACAGGATAGAGTACAGACACGGGACAGTCCCAGTACAGGATAGAGTATAGACACGGGACAGTCCCAGTACAGGATAGAGTATAGACACGGGACAGTCCCAGTACAGGATAGAGTATAGACATGGGACAGTCCCAGTACAGGATAGAGTATAGACACGGGACAGTCCCAGTACAGGATAGAGTATAGACACGGGACAGTCCCAGTACAGGATAGAGTATAGACACGGACAGTCCCTGTACAGGATAGAGTAGAGACAGGGGACAGTCCCAGTACAGGATAGAGTATAGACACGGGACAGTCCCAGTACAGGATAGAGTACAGACACGGGACAGTCCCAGTACAGGATAGAGTATAGACACGGGACAGTCCCAGTACAGGATAGAGTATAGACACGGGACAGTCCCAGTACAGGATAGAGTATAGACACGGGACAGTCCCAGTACAGGATAGAGTATAGACACGGGACAGTCCCAGTACAGGATAGAGTATAGACACGGGACAGTCCCAGTACAGGATAGAGTATAGACACGGGATAGTCTCAGTATAGGATAGAGTATAGACACGGGACGGTCCCGGTAAAGGATAGACTATAGACACAGGACAGTCCCAGTACATAGAACATAGAACATTACAGCGCAGTACAGGCCCTTCGGCCCACGATGTTGCACCGTCCTGTGAAACCCCTCTAAAGCCCATCTACACTATTCCCTTATCGTCCATATGCCTATCCAATGACCATTTGAATGTGTTTAGTGTTGGCAAGTCCACTACTGTTGCAGGCAGGGCATTCCACGCCCTTACTACTCTCTGAGTAAAGAACCTACCTCTGACATCTGTCCTGTATCTATCTCCCCTCAATTAAAGCTATGTCCCCTCGTGCTGGACATCACCATCCGAGGAAAAAGGCTCTCAATGTCCACCCTATCTAATCCTCTGATCATCTTGTATGCCTCAATTAAGTCACCTCTTAACTTTCTTCTCTCTAATGACAACAGTCTCAAGTCCTTCAGCCTTTCCTCATATGATCTTCCCTCCATACCAGGCAACATCCTTGTAAATCTCCTCTGTACCCTTTCCAATGCTTCCACATCCTTTCTATAATGTGGCTACCAGAATTGCACACAATACTCCAAATGCGGCCTCACCACAGTTTTGTACAACTGCAACATGACCTCATGGTTCCGAAACTCAATTCCTCTACCAATAAAAGCTAACACACCGTACGCCTTCTTAACAACCCTCTCAACCTGGGTGGCAACTTTCAGAGATCTATGGACATGGACACCGAGATCGCTCTGCTCCTCCACACTACCAAGAATCTTACCATTAGCCCAGTACTCTGTCTTCCTGTTATTCCTTCCAAAATGAATCACCTCACACTTTTCTGCATTAAACTCCATTTGCCACCTGTCAGCCCAGCTCTGCAGCTTATCTATGTCCATCTGTAATTTGTAACATCCTTCTGACAAACAGCAGCGGTCCCAAAACAGATCCTTGTGGTACACCATTAGTAACTGGACACCAGTCAGAACATTGCCCATCAACCACCACCCTTTGTCTTCTATCAGCTAGCCAATTTCTGATCCAAACTACTAAATCACCTTCAATCCCATGCCTCTGTATTTTCTGAAATAGCCTACCGTGGGGAACCTTATCAAACGCTTTACTGAAATCCATATACACCACATCAACTGCTTTACCCTCATCCACCTGTTTGGTCACCTTCTCGAAGAACTCAATGAGGTTTGTGAGGCACGACCTACCCTTCACAAAACCGTGTTGACTATCTCTAATCAAATTATTCCTTTCCAGATGATTATAAATCCTATCTCTTTTAAACCTTTCTAAGACTTTTCCCACAACAGAAGTAAGGCTCACTGGTCTATAGTTACCGGGGCTATCTCTTCCCTTCTTGAACAAGGGGACAACATTTGCTATCCTCCAGTCCTCTGGCACTATTCCTGTAGACAAAGATGGCTTAAAGTTCAAAGCCAAAAGGCTTAGCAATCTCCTCCCTAGCTTCCCAGAGAATCCTAGGATACATCCCATCCGGCCCAGGGGACTTATCTATTTTCACACTTTCCAGAATCGCTAACATCTCCTCCTTATGAACCTCAAGCCCTTCTAGTCTAGTAGTCTGTATCTCAGTATTCTCCTCGACAACTTTGTCTTTTTCCTGTGTGAATACAGATGAAAAATACTTATTTAGCACCACTCCTATCTCCTCAGACTCCACGCACAACTTCCCACTACTGTCCTTGACAGGCCCTACTCTTACCCTAGTCATTCTTTTATTCCTGACATACCTATAGAAAGCTTTAGGGTTATCCTTGATCCTACCTGCCAAAGACTTCTCATGTCCTTGCTTGGCTCTTCTTAGCTCTCTCTTTAGGTCCTTCCTAGCTAACTTGTAACTCTCAAGCGACCCAACTGAACCATCACGTCTCATCTTCACATAAGCCTCCTTCTTCCTCTTGGCAAGTGTTTCAACTGCTTTTGTAACCCATGGTTCCCTCGCTCGACGACTACCTCCCTGCCTGACAGGTACATACTTATCAAGGACACGCAGTAGCTGTTCCTTGAACATGCTCCACATTTCCATTGTATCCATCCCCTGCAGTTTTCCTCTCCAGGCGATGCATCCTAAGTCCTGCCTCATCGCATCATAATTGCCTTTTCCCCAGCAATATCTCTTGCCCTGCGGTTTATACCTATCCCTTTCCATCGCTAAAGTAGAGTAGAGACACGGGACAGTCCCAGTACAGGATGGAGTACAGACACGGGACAGTCCCAGTACAGGATACAGTGTAGACATGGGACAGTCCCAGTACAGGATGGAGTACAGACACGGGACAGTCCCAGTACAGGATAGAGTATAGACACAGGACAGTCCCAGTACAGGATAGAGTATAGACACGGGACAGTCCCAGTACAGGATAGAGTATAGACACAGGACAGTCCCAGTACAGGATAGAGTAGAGACACGGGACAGTCCCAGTACAGGATAGAGTGTAGACACGGGACAGTCCCAGTACAGGATAGAGTATAGACACGGGACATAAGAACATAAGAACATAAGAACATAAGAACTAGGAGCAGGAGTAGGCCATCTGGCCCCACGAGCCTGCTCCGCCATTCAATGAGATCATGGCTGATCTTTTGTGGACTCAGCTCCACTTTCCGGCCCGAACACCATAACCCTTAATCCCTTTATTCTTCAAAAAACTATCTATCTTTACCTTAAAAACATGTAATGAAGGAGCCTCAACTGCTTCACTGGGCAAAGAATTCCATAGATTCACAACCCTTTGGGTGAAGAAGTTCCTCCTAAACTCAGTTCTAAATCTACTTCCCCTTATTTTGAGGCTATGCCCCCTAGTTCTGCTGTCACCCGCCAGTGGAAACAACCTGCCCGCATCTATCCTATCTATTCCCTTCATAATTTTAAATGTTTCTATAAGATCCCCCCTCATCCTTCTAAATTCCAACGAGTACAGTCCCAGTCTACTCAACCTCTCCTCATAATCCAACCCCTTCAGCTCTGGGATTAACCTAGTGAATCTCCTCTGCACACCCTCCAGCGCCAGTACGTCCTTTCTGAAGTAAGGGGACCAAAACTGAACACAATACTCCAGGTGTGGCCGCACTAACACCTTATACAATTGCAACATAACCTCCCTAGTCTTAAACTCCATCCCTCTAGCAATGAAGGACAAAATTCCATTTGCCTTCTTAATCACCTGTTGCACTTGTAAACCAACCTTCTGTGACTCATGCACTAGCACACCCAAGTCTCTCTGAACAGCGGCATGCTTTAATATTTTATCGTTTAAATAATAATCCCGTTTGCTGTTATTCCTACCAAAATGGATAACCTCACATTTGTCAACATTGTATTCCATCTGCCAGACCCGAGCCCATTCACTTAACCTATCCAAATCCCTCTGCAGACTTCCAGTATCCTGGGACAGTCCCAGTACAGGATAGAGTATAGACACGGGACAGTCCCAGTACAGGATAGAGTACAGACACGGGACAGTCCCAGTACAGGAGAGAGTATAGACACGGGACAGACCCAGCACAGGATAGAGTATAGACACGGGACAGTCCCAGTACAGGATACAGTCCTTGTAGGGATTGTGGAGTGCAAACTCCCCCCCTCCCCTCTCCTTCCCCCCCCCCCCCCACCCCCCGGGCTGCAGGGCGAGCAGCCGGGGCTCGCGAAACAAACACGTAGAAGCCGGCCCCGAGTGAGGCCGTCATGAAGAGTAGTCCCGGCTGTGAGCTGTGTGCTGTCTGCTGTGGGCAGCGTTTACTTTTGCCTTCAGAATAAACCTGTGTTTTCATCACCTTCTCAGGTTTCCTGTGGACTGGCGATCAGCAAAAACTACGGCTGCGACTCAGCATGAAAGCAACGTCAGAGATAATTTAAAAACGCTGCTTTTCGGGAGGCTGATGCGAATCTGACCGGGAGTCATTCTTTTCCCAAGTTGGACATAAGCCAAGCATACCTCCAGTTGGAGTTAGATGTGGCGTCCAAGAAATATGCGACCCTCAACACCCACAGGGGATTGTATAAAGACACCAAGCTTCCATTTGGAGTACGATCCACCTGCGTGAACATCCACTGGGTTATGGAGAGCGTCCTTCAAGGGCTCCCAAGGGGAGGCAGTCTACCTGGATGACATATGGATTACAGGGGCCTCTGAGAAGGAACACCTGGATTATTTAGAGGACGTCCTCTGCCCTTTGGCACTGGAGGGTGTGCAGAGGAGATTCACTAGGTTAATCCCAGAGCTGAAGGGGTTGGATTATGAGGAGAGGTTGAGTAGACTGGGACTGTACTCGTTGGAATTTAGAAGGATGAGGGGGGATCTTATAGAAACATTTAAAATTATGAAGGGAATAGATAGGATAGATGCGGGCAGGTTGTTTCCACTGGCGGGTGACAGCAGAACTAGGGGACATAGCCTCAAAATAAGGGGAAGTAGATTTAGGACTGAGTTTAGGAGGAACTTCTTCACCCAAAGGGTTGTGAATCTATGGAATTCCTTGCCCAGTGAAGCAGTTGAGGCTCCTTCATTACATGTTTTTAAGGTAAAGATAGATAGTTTTTTGAAGAATAAAGGGATTAAGGGTTATGGTGTTCGGGCCGGAAAGTGGAGCTGAGTCCACAAAAGATTAGCCATGATCTAATTGAATGGTGGAGCAGGCTCGAGGGGCCAGATGGCCTACTCCTGCTCCTAGTTCTTATGTTCTTATGTTCTTTCTGGGAGGTAGGTTTCCGCCTGAAAAGGCGTCTTCCAGCGGGAGAGGTCACCTTGGCGATTGGTTGGACAAGGACGCTTTGCACCTGGTGGGAGAGAAGGTTCAAGCTATCGAACAGGCCCCAGCACCAGAAAATACACCAGAGCTCAGGCTCGTTAATTATTATGGAAATATCATTCCAAATCTGGCAACCATACTGGCATCGTTATCTGCAACAAAACATCAGAAATGGGCATGGAAGGCACCAACAAAAGGAGGCATTTGCCAAAATAAAATGCCAACTATTATTTTCTAAGCTACTAACACACCACAACCCATCTAATCCTCTCACGTCCGATTCCTCCCCATATGGGATTAGGCCGGTGTTGGCCCATAGCTGGGAGGATGAGACAGAGTGTGGATAGTGTATAGACACTAAACAATCCCAGTACAGGATAGAGTAGCCAACACTTCAAGAACCTTGGCTGACGCAGAGCGTAGGTTCTCTCAGATTGAAAAGGAGGGGCTGGCTGTGATCTTCATGGTTAAAAATGTTTCATCAGTACATCTTTGGACGGCACTTTGCAATCATCACGGACCACAATGAACACCAACACCTCCTCCACAATAGTCCTCAATACCGGGGCCCCGCAAGGCTGTGTATTTAGCACCCTACTCTACTCCCTGTACAAACACAACTGCGTGGCAAAATTTGGTTCCAACTCCATCTACAAGTTTGCTGACGATACAACCATAGAGGGCCGGATCTCGAATAACGACGAGTCAGAAAACAGGAGGGTGATTGAGAACCTAGTGGAGTGGTGTAACGACAACAATCTCTCCCTCAATGGCAGCACAACTTAAGAAGCAAAATACTGTACACACCCCCGTCAGCATCAACGGGGCCGAGGTGGAGATGGTTAGCAGTTTCAAATTCCTAGGTGTGCACATCTCCAAAATTCTGTCCTGGTCCACTCACGTCGACGCTATCACCAAGAAACCACAACAGCGCCTATACTTCCTCAGGAAACTGAGGACATTTGGCATGTCCACATTAACCCTTACCCACTTTTACAAATGCACCATAGAAAACATCCTATAGGGCTGCATCACAGCCTGGTATGGCAACTGCTCGGCCCAAGACCATAGGAAACTTCAGAGAGTCGTGAATACCGCCCAGTCCATCACACAAACCTGCCTCCCATCCATGGATTCCATCTACACCTCCCGCTGCCGTGGGAAAGCGGGCAGCATAATCAAGGATCCCTCTCACCCGGCTTACTCACTTTTCCAACTTCTTCCATCGGGCAGGAGATACAGAAGTCTGAGAACACGCACGAACAGACTCAAAAACAGCTTCTTCCCCACTGTCACCAGACTCCGAAATGACCCTCTTATGGACTGACCTCATTAACACTACACCCTGTACTTCTTACGAAAGGAGACAAGGACGTACTCACAACCGCCACGGCAGACACTACTGGAAGACCTACTGGACGCAAGTATCCTAGAGAAAGGGAACTGTAGCGACATGTATGACCGACTGGTAGAAAGGGACGACACCGTACTGGACGCAACAAGAAAGAAATGGGAGGATAACCTGGGGATGGAGATCGGGTGGGGACTCTGGAGCGAAGCACTGCATAGGGTCAACTCCACCTCCACGTGCGCAAGGCTCAGCCTGACGCAACTAAAAGTGGTACATAGAGCCCACTTAACAAGAAACCGTATGAGTAGGTTCTTCCCGGAGGTGGAGGACAGATGTGAACGGTGCCAAAGAGGCCCGGCCAACCACGCCCACATGTTCTGGTCTTGCCCCAGACTTGTGGAGTACTGCACAGCCTTCTTCGAGGCTATGTCCAAAGTGGTGGGGGTGAGGGTGGAGCCATGCCCGATAGTGGCGGTTTTCGGGGTTTCAGACCAGCCTGATCTATTCCTGGGGAGGAGGGCGGACGCCCTTGCCTTTGCCTCCCTGATCGCCCGCCGTAGAATCCTGTTTGGCTGGCGGTCAGCAGCACCGCCCAGAGCTGCAGACTGGCTGTCCGACCTCTCGGAATCTCTCCAAATGGAGAAAATCAAATTCGCCATCCGAGGGTCGGACGACGGCTTCCACAGAACGTGGGAGCCATTCATGCAACTGTTCCGGGACCTGTTTGTGGCCAACGTACAAGAGGAAGAATAGTCGGGTGGCCAAGAATCAGGGGAAAATGGACGGGAATCGGGGGAAGGTAGCTGGGGGGGGGGGGGGGGGGGGGGCGGGGGGGCTACGGGTTCGTTATGGGGGTTTGTTCTCATGGTTTTATGCTTATTTCCTTTTCTTGTTAATTTATTGTTTTTGTATTGGAGGGGAGGGGTTGCTGTTTTTCTCTGTTGTGATAAAATTTGTGGTTGAAAACTTGAATAAAAATTATTCCAAAATAAAAAAAGGAAGGACAAAGCGGCAAGCGACAGTCTGATGGCAAACTAAGGCCCAAAACCAAACTGTAAATAAATGCCTATAAACATGTGCCTCGGCCATATTGGGGAATGTAAAATATGTATGCCGGATAAAGGGGGCGGCCACAGTTGTTATTATGAAGATGCTATGACAGGTGAGGACCTTGAGAGGATTGTTATCACTAAGGAGGGAGTGATGGGCAAGCTAATGGGGCTAAAGGTAGACAAGTCTCCTGGCCCTGATGGAATGCATCCCAGAGTGCTAAAAGAGATGGCTAGGGAAATTGCAGATGCACTAGTGATAATTTACCGAAATTCACTAGACTCTGGGGTGGTCCCGGTGGATTGGAAATTAGGATGGGTGAGTAAATTTGCAGACGACACTAAAGTCGGTGGAGTTGTAGACAGTGCGGAAGGATGTTGCAGGTTACAGAGTGACATAGATAAGCTGCAGAGCTGGGCTGAGAGGTGGCAAATGGAGTTTAATGTGGAGAAGTGTGAGGTGATTCACTTTGGAAAGAATAACAGGAATGCGGAATATTTGGCTAATGGTAAAATTCTTGGTAGTGTAGATGAGCAGAGGGATCTCGGTGTCCATGTACTTAGATCCCTGAAAGTTGCCACCCAGGTTGATAGGGTTGTGAAGAAGGCCTATGGTGTGTTGGCCTTTATTGGTAGAGGGATTGAGTTCCGGAGCCATGAGGTCATGTTGCAGTTGTACAAAACTCTAGTACGGCCGCATTTGGAGTATTGCGTACAGTTCTGGTCGCCTCATTGTAGGAAGGACGTGGAAGCCTTGGAACGGGTGCAGAGGAGATTTACCAGGATGTTGCCTGGTATGGAGGGAAAATCTTATGAGGAAAGGCTGATGGACTTGAGGTTGTTTTTGTTAGAGAGAAGAAGGTTAAGAGGTGACTTAATAGAGGCATACAAAATGATCAGAGGGTTAGATAGGGTGGACAGTGAGAGCCTTCTCCCGCGGATGGAGGTGGCTAGCACGAGGGGACATAGCCTTAAATTGAGGGGTAATAGATATAGGACAGAGGTCAGAGGTAGGTTTTTTACGCAAAGAGTGGTGAGGCCGTGGAATGCCCTACCTGCAACAGTAGTGAACTCGCCAACATTGAGGGCATTTAAAAGTTTATTGGATAAGCATATGGATGATAAGGGCATAGTGTAGGTTAGATGGCCTTTAGTTTTTTTCCATGTCGGTGCAACATCGAGGGCCGAAGGGCCTGTACTGCGCTGTATCGTTCTATAAGCAAACGTGACGCCACTGTTTAAAAAAGGAGGTAGGCAGAAAGCAGGAAATTATAGGCCAGTGAGTTTAACTTCGGTAATAGGGAAGATGCTGGAATCTATCATCAAGGAAGAAATTGCGAGGCATCTGGATAGAAATTGTCCCATTGGGCAGACGCAGCATGGGTTCGTTAAAGGCAGGTCATGCCTAACTAATTTAGTGGAATTTTTTGAGGACATTACCAGTGCAGTAGATAACGGGGAGCCGATGGATGTGGTATATCTGGATTTCCAGAAAGCCTTTGACAAGGTGCCACACAAAAGGTTGCTGCATAAGATAAAGATGCATGGCATTAAGGGTAAAGTAGTAGCATGGATAGAGGATTGGTTAATTAATAGAAAGCAAAGAGTTGGGATAAATGGGTGTTTCTCTGGTTGGCAATCAGTAGCTAGTGGTGTCCCTCAGGGATCCGTGTTGGGCCCACAATTGTTCACAATTTACATTGATGATTTGGAGTTGGGGACCAAGGGCAATGTGTCCAAGTTTGCAGATGACACTAAGATGAGTAGTAAAGCGAAAAGTGCAGAGGATACTGGAAGTCTGCAGAGGGATTTGGATAGGTTAAGTGAATGGGCTCGGGTCTGGCAGATGGAATACAATGTTGACAAATGTGAGGTTATCCATTTTGGTAGGAATAACAGCAAACGGGATTATTATTTAAACGATAAAATATTAAAGCATGCCGCTGTTCAGAGAGACTTGGGTGTGCTAGTGCATGAGTCACAGAAGGTTGGTTTACAAGTGCAACAGGTGATTAAGAAGGCAAATGGAATTTTGTCCTTCATTGCTAGAGGGATGGAGTTTAAGACTAGGGAGGTTATGTTGCAATTGTATAAGGTGTTAGTGCGGCCACACCTGGAGTATTGTGTTCAGTTTTGGTCTCCTTACTTGAGAAAGGACGTACTGGCACTGGAGGGTGTGCAGAGGAGATTCACTAGGTTAATCCCAGAGCTGAAGGGGTTGGATTATGAGGAGAGGTTGAGTAGACTGGGACTGTACTCGTTGGAATTTAGAAGGATGAGGGGGGATCTTATAGAAACATTTAAAATTATGAAGGGAATAGATAGGATAGATGCGGGCAGGTTGTTTCCACTGGCGGGTGACAGCAGAACTAGGGGGCATAGCCTCAAAATAAGGGGAAGTAGATTTAGGGCTGAGTTTAGGAGGAACTTCTTCACCCAAAGGGTTGTGAATCTATGGAATTCCTTGCCCAGTGAAGCAGTTGAGGCTCCTTCATTACATATTTTTAAGGTAAAGATAGATAGTTTTTTGAAGAATAAAGGGATTAAGGGTTATGGTGTTCGGGCCGGAAAGTGGAGCTGAGTCCACAAAAGATCAGCCATGATCTAATTGAATGGCGGAGCAGGCTCGAGGGGCCAGATGGCCTACTCCTGCTCCTAGTTCTTATGTTCTTATGTTCTTATGTTCTTATGCTTACCTGTAAATATACATGTTAATTTTTGCGTGTTTTTTTTCTAATAATTTGTAATTTTTTGGATATAAAATATGAAAACTCAATAAAAAACATTTCCAAAAAAAAACACTACACCCTGTATGCTTCATTCGATGCCAGTGTTTATGTAGTTACATTGTGTACCTTGTGTTGCCCTATTATGTATTTTCTTGTATTCCATTTTCTTCCCATGTACTGAATGATCTGTTGAGCTGCTTGCAGAAAAATACTTTTCACTGTACCTCGGTACACGGGACAATGAACAAATACTGGGGTCCATTGTGAAGAAAACAGGAGCAGTCTCTTCCAGACAGTGGGTTGTACACAAATGCCTGGACCATTTCAAAGGCAGCGAGTCCACACCAGAGCCAACCCCGCCAGATGAATTTGGCCCTCATCTCTCTTGTCCACTATCCATGATCCAGGGAGCAAGGCTCCCCAAGCGCCTGAACACAGGTCCACACGAGATGGAACACTCTCAATCAACTGTGGAGATGGAGCCCTCCAGGGAGGGACCGGTGATGGGATCCCCCCCGACAATCAGCGCAGAAGCGGCGTTCCCCGATGCGTCATCCTCCCCCTGACCCAGCCCCACAGCCATTGGAACCGCAGCCAACAGGCAAAGCTGTGAGGGAGATCTCCTCCACCTCAAACAACAGAGGGGGGGGGGGGTAATAACCCTCACGGGACCCAAGGGGACGACCCATCTGATATTCCCGTGGAGCTCACGGAATACAAGCTCCCCAACCCGTCCTCACCAAAATCTGACCAAACATTCTTTATTGTAACTGGGATCCAGTGACTTAATTGGTTGATGATAAAACTAGGTGGGGCACGGTAGCACAGTGGTTAGCACAGTTGCTTCACAGCTCCAGGGTCCCAGGTTCGATTCCCGGCTTGGGTCACTGGCTGTGCGGAGTCTGCACATTCTCCCCGTGTGTGCGTGGGTTTCCTCCGGGTGCTCCGGTTTCCTCCCACAGCCCAAAGGTGTGCAGGTTAGGGGGATTGGCCAGGATAACCTTAATGTCCAAAAAAAGATTAGGTGGGGTTACTGGGTTACGGGTGGAGGCGTGGGCTTAAGTGGGGTGCTCTTTCCAAGGGCCGGTGCAGATTCGATGGGCTGAATGGTCTCCTTCTGCATTGTAAACTCTATGATTCTTTACGAACAGCAGCTCCACTTCCGGAAGATCCCTTTGCCTCAGAGATTGTCATTTTCAGATTGTGTGTCCGTGAAGAAGTTGGGGGTTGTTGTTCTCCGTGCTGGAACCATTTGCTGCTCTTGTCCCCTGTTACATTGGGGTCTCCGATGGTGAATTTCTCCCCCCTCCCAGTGACAGACATGCAGTTGGAGCCAGGCCCGTTTACATTGATGGATTCCAGTCAGTCGAGGAATGGGCCCTCCAGCAGCTGCACTCAATGTAAAACGCCTTCGACTGAACAGACCACCTTTGTGCTGGCTTTTTCAACTCAATCTGCCGGGCCCATTCAAAGCTAGAAGAGGTCGAGAGACAGCAAACAAACGGCTTTTGAAAGGCAGCTGCTCGCTCTATTGTCATTGACGTTGGGAGTGCGGAGGCTGGTCAACAGCCCGTACTGTGTGCTGTGTGGCGCTAACTGCTTACTTAGCGTTTGGACTGTGTCCTCACATTGAGGAGGAGGCAGAGTGAACGTCGCTGAACATCAATTATCAGAGCTGCTGCCTCGCCCCACATTCGTCAAGGATCTTTCATCTAAACACTGGTCCCTGACCCAGTATACATGCAATCCTTTATCACAGGGAAAAGTACTCAATGAGTGATGTCGTTGCTGCCTCTCTCGCCCCTATTTCCTTCACCAAATGGAGCCTGGGGATTTATTCAATAGCCTGGAAACCATGCAGGCGACCTCTTGGTCAAACAGCTTGCCGGCTGTCAGGGTTCTCCTGTGGCCTTTCAGCCATCCTAATGATTGTCTTTCTGCACACCCTCTCTCACTCTTTGCCTGCGGAAGAGGACCCAGCTGGAGTCCGAGGTGGAAGACAGACAGACCTTTCTGTGAACACTGCCCGCCTCCTCATGGGACGCAGATTGACCTCGCAACGGGGCAAAGACAAAATGTCACAGAGGCCTCGCACAAAATGGCTGCCCTCAAGATGGCTCAAACCTGCATTGAAAAGATGAACATGGCAACTGGATAAACGCACAGATATCTCCCTCAAAGGTGTGATTGGAGGATTCCTGTCCCCTCTGCCTGACCCTCCACACCATCCTCCTGAGAATTCTCCACTCTCTGTGTCAACATTTCTTTGCTCGTGATAATTTTGGTTCTTTCGCCAAACACCTCAAACCCGTCTTCTTTCCCATCGTTAGGGAACAGTTTATCCGTCTTTTCGGGTAGCAGATTCCTGTCTACACCTCACCACCCTGCGTTTCTCAGTTGCTCGTAAGAACAAATTCATTATTTCAGTAAGAGTGCGGCTCGGGAAAAGCCTGAATTTTACATTCCGGGGTCGAGTGCACGCCCACCTTGAACGCACGTAGAATTGTGCAAATGGACGGTGGGTGTGTAACCTGATGTCATCGCGCGCACACCTGCAATATCGAGGTCGGCAGGCGTACGTGGGAGTCGGAGCAACGCCTTCTGGCAATCAAGGTGACAAGCCCTTGTGTGGTGGTATGATTAGCATAGCTGCCTGCCATTGGTGCAGAACACCGGCTTACCATTGGCCCTGGTCGATCATGTGCCTCTCGACCGATTGGTTGAGACCATCATGTGACGGCTCCCCGATTGGCCGGGAGGCTGAGTTAACCCCGCCTCCAGGGTGGGGTATAAATACCCAGTACTCCCGGCGGTCATCCATTTACTGTAATCGACCGCAGGGCTAACATCTAGCTGATTAAAGCCATACTTTTGCACAGCAACTCGTCTCGCGTTCAAATGACCTTACTCGCCTGAGTAAGCCCCACCTGGGGTGGGAGGAGCGCCCAGCCCCGTGGGTGCTCACTCCTCGGTCACCATGGCATCATCAGATGTGCTTGGTGCTCAGGATCCACGCAGAGCTCGTGCTCCACATGGACCCCTCCATGTCAGAGACCATGGTGTGCAGATCCTCATGGATCTCCGCCAGAGCTCCCCGTCTGACCCGCTGGACTTACAGCATCTCCCGCTGGACGGACGATTCCAGAGGCTCATCACCTGTCTCGGACTCAGCCTGTTCCTGGTCTGCAGCAGCCTTCCCGCTGCCAGTACCCTGGGATGCCTCCGCCTCTGCCAGCTCCTCATGCCAGTGTGATGCCACCTCACCAGGGTGCAGGACCAGCAGAGCCGGCAACCTGATGCCCATTGATGTGTTCGTGTCTGCGCTGGTGTCTGGTTCCGACAGAGGGCTTTGGTGCAAATGTGTCTTTCTCGGCGCTTAATGGGGGCTCCTCAGGGACACCAGCTGCAAAATATCGGAATCCACTCATCACATGGCGGTGAGGTAAAGGGGGACTGCAGCATGGCGCCATCTGCATTGGGGCTGCAATGGGGACCCTGGCTGTGACATTCCCATTCCCTTTGAGAAGGTCTCACGACGTTTGCACTTCCCACTGCACAAGCATCTGTGCAACTGCACACTTACCTTCGTCCGAGACCCCTCCCTCACCGTGACGGGTGGTAGTGAGCTGGGCGCGGGCACTCCAACTCCAGTGCGTCACTCTGGTACCAGCTCAGGACGTACAGATCGGGATCTCCACCGCCCGCTCTTTGCCACTCCCCCACGCGATGGAAAGAGAATTCACCATTGGTGCTCCCTCTCCCTGAGAGTCCATTCCAGCTTGCCCCTCCCTCCCTCCACAGCCATTTAGCGGGTGTTGCGATCGGGCACCTCACCCTTCAAAGCACTGAGACCAATATCAGACCCAACTCTGACCGCGCAGGCTTCAGTAACAGCTGGCACACAGACCCTTAGCTCCCTGAGTGTTAGGAGGAATGGGCAGCCGGGCTACACTCCTCCAGGGAGTCCCATTACATCTCTGCGCGTAACCCTCGACAACCCTCGACAGGGGCAGCAGGGTAGCATGGCGGTTAGCATAAATGCTTCACAGCTCCAGGGTCCCAGGTTCGATTCCCGGCTGGGTCACTGTCTGTGTGGAGTCTGCACGTCCTCCCCCTGTGTGTGTGGGTTTCCTCCGGGTGCTCCGGTTTCCTCCCACAGTCCAAAGATGTCCGGGTTAGGTGGATTGGCCATGCTAAATTGCCCGTAGTGTCCTAATAAAAAAGTAAGGTTAAGGGGGGGGTTGTTGGGTTATGGGTATAGGGTGGATACGTGGGTTTGAGTAGGGTGATCATGGCTCGGCACAACATCGAGGGCCGAAGGGCCTGTTCTGTGCTGTACTGTTCTATGTTCTATGCTCTATATAACCGGAGAAGATCATGAACCCTTTGGCGGCACTCAGATCACGTGCAGCACCCTGCTGTGCCCACTGGCCTGGGCGGCAAACCCTTCTCTTGTTGACATACGACTGCCTCCTCCGGCCGTCCCTGGGCAACGGCCTCCACCAGAACTCCAAGGCATTCACCAGAAAAATGGGGGGCGGGGGGGGGGGGGGGGGGGCAATGTGCCCACCAGGTGATGAGGCCATCATTACAGACAATGGGCTGGATTCTCCATTTTGGAGACGAAGTCCTCACGCCAGCGTGAACACGGTGGTCTTTGACACAAGGAAAACTGGTATGTGAAGGCCACCGATTTGCCATTTTGCTGGGGGTTAGCAGGGAGGCAGCATAGAGCTCGCAGCTCCAGCTGCCGATATGGCCCCCAGCACTTCCGGGTCAGAGACCGCGCAGGTGCATGGCGGCGGCCTGAAGTGGCCGCGCAGTGCTCCATAGCGGACTCAGCCCTCGGACCTGGACCGCCAAAGTATCCCCCCCCCCCCCCCCCCCCCCCCCACATTGGCCACTCGCGGGCCCCGGATTGTCCGCCCGTTGGCTTTGTGCGCACGCCAAACATGAAATTCAGGATTGCTCCTCGTTGCTTCCTGGTGCCGTCACCACAGACTCTGCCGTTGGCAATAGCTGATAGCCTTGAGCTTGGAATCCTAACTGGGCCTTGTGTGACCCTCAAAAGGGCAGGAGCGACCCTCCACTGTGGTTTCCAAATGGACGTTATGTATCTAATGATTTTGTTCACCTCAATCAAATCTTCTTTCAACCTTTTCTCTCTGAGCACAACTATCACAGCTTTTCCAATCTATATCCAAACCTGATGGCCGGGATTCTCCCCTACCCAGCGGGGCGGGGGGTCCCGGCGTAGCGGAATGGCGCCAACCACTCCGGCGTCGGGCCTCCGCAAAGGTGCGGAATTCTCCTCACATTTAGGGGCTAGGCCCGTGCCGGAGTGGTTGGCGCCACGCCGACTGCCGCCAAAACCGGCGCCAACGGACTTTGATGCCGGCCGCCCGGCGTCGGGGCTGGCCGAAAGGCCTTCGCCGGGTTGCGCATGTGCCGGTGCATCAGCGGCCGCTGACGTCACCACCGGCGCATGTGCGGTAGGGGGGTTCTCTTCCGCCTCCACCATGGTGGAGGCCGTAGCGGCGGCGGAAGAAAAAGAGAGCGCCCCCACGGCACTGGCCCGCCCGCCGATCGGTGGGCCCCGATCGCGGGCCAGGCCACCGTGGGGGCACCCCCCGGGGTCCGATCGCCCCGCACCCCCCCCCCCCTCCCAGGACCCCGCGGGCCCGCTCGCGCCGCCAATCCCGCCGACACCAGAGGTGGTCCAATTCCCGCCGGCGGGAGAGGCCTGTCAGCGGCGGGACTTCGGCCCATCGCGGGCCGGAGAATCGCCGCGGGGGGCCCACCGATCGGCGCGGGGGGCACGCCAATCGGCGCGGCGTGATTCCCCCTCCCGCCGATTCCCGGGTGGCGGAGAATTCCGGCCACGGTGGGGGCGGGATTTACGCCGGCCCCGGGTGATTCTCCGACCCTGCGGGGGGGTCGGAGAATTCCGCCCGATGTTCCTCACCCTGGAACCAGACACACACACCGTATAATTCCTACAGTCGGCCCATCGTGTCTGCATAGACCCTCTGAAAGAGCACTCTACCCAGGCCCACCCTGCCATCCTATCCCCATAACCCCACCTAACCTGCACGTCTTTGGACTGTGGGAGGAAACCGGAGCACCCGGAGGAAACCCACGCACACACGGGGAGAACGTGCAGACTCCGCACAGATAGTGACCCAGCAGGGAATCGAACCTGGGACCCTGGCGCTGTGCTTACCACTCTTTTATGCACCCTCTCTAAAGCATTTATATCCCCCCCCCCCCCCCCCCCAGAGTGTGGTGCCCTGAGTTGAACACAATGCTCCAGTTGGGAATGGTCCAGTCTTTGGAAAGGTTTATCATTCCTTGCTTTTTTAATCATTTGTTTTCTAAACCCCAGGATCCCATAACCAACCTATCCTACCATCTTGGGTGATTTGTGAACTATATCCCCCCAGATCCCTCTGGCCCTGCACCCCCTTTCAGAATTATACCCTGTTACAGAGTGTTCTTACAAGCCTTTCTCCCTTCTGAGCATGTGTGGGCTTTTAGGGAAGGTGGGCTGGGTGGGGGGGGGGGGGGGGGGGGGGGGGGAGGGGAGGTTTAAGGCTGCAGAGAATCCTACAAGTCCAGGCCTGATATGGTGTTCCTGATTTGTCGTCTTACTCCTGTTTTGTTGAACTTTTGTTACTTACTTATAGAAGGAAGATTTTAACAATGCATTCGGCAACCTTATTTGTGGAATCAGATTATCCCGCACCCTTTATATTGTCTCTCCTTTTGTTTTCAGGTGGGATGACAGAGCTGACGAGAAATCTGCACCGCAACACAACACTGGGAAACGGACGCAGCAGGAACGTTAGAAAGGGTAATGTGTCACCTCAGCCACAGCTTTGGGTATCTTTTGCTTCCATTGCTGCTGTTTGCTATTGTTAAAGGCCACAGTGCGAGCATCAGCATCAGGCTGAATTTACAGAAGCTGATTAATCTCTTCATTAAATGTAAATCGCTTATTGTCACGAGTAGGCTTCAAATGAAGTTACTGTGAAAAGCCCCTAGTCGCCACATTCCGGCGCCTGTTCGGGGAGGCAGGTACGGGAATTGAACCGTGCTGCTGGCCTGCCAGCTATTTAGCCCAGTGTGCTAAACCAGCCCTCAATAATTGTGCTGCTTCAAGCAAGATATCCAATATTTAAACTTCAAGTGCCGCTTTGAAACGATACAACTGGTTTTCAAATCAACAATAGCTTTAGGCAATGTTTGATATTGCTCATTCATTTTTTTATTGTTTATCTCTCCACCTCCCTCCCTCTCCACCTCTTTCTCTATTTCGCTCTCCATCTCTTTCTCTTTTTCATTCTCTCTCTCTTCCTCCATTTCACTCTTTCTCTATTTCACGCTCTCTATTTCGCACTCTATCTTTTTTATTTTGCTCTCGCTTTCTTTCTGCCTTTTGCTTGCTCTTTCTTTCTTTATATTGCCCTAGCTTTCTCTATTTCACTCTCCAACTATTTCTCTGTTTAGCTCTCTTTCTTTGTCTAATTCACTCTCTCTACTTCGCTTTCCATCTCTTTCTATTTTTCATTCTCTCTCTCTTTCTCTATTTCACTCGCTCTCTATTTCACTCTCTCTCTCTCTCCCTTTCATTCTCTCTCTCTCTCTATTTCGCTCTCTATCCCTTTCTCTGTTTCGTTCTCTCTATCTTTTTTATTTTGCTCTCGCTTTCTTTCTGTCTTTTGCTTGCTCTTTCTTTATATTGCCCTAGCTTCCTCTATTTTGCCCTCTCAATCTCCCCTCTCCAATCGCTTGCTCTCTTAATTCGGGATAAATTTTCACCAAGTCAGGATTTCTCAGGAACCTTTTAAAAATGGCAGGTGGGTCCCATTCCCGGGCTGTCTGATTTTCAGGGGGGGGGGGGGGGGGTTTGAAACGGTCGTGGGTAGTTCAGGCCAGAAGTGCGGAAAACGGCACTGCCGACCATTACGGGGATAGACATGTCTGACCCATCTGCAAATCCCATGGAACCGGACCAGCTGTGGCTCACGGCCCCTCAGAGGAGGTGTGAAGCCTCGTCCGCAAGAGGGTACTTTGAAATGGTAAATTAAAAAGTTCCCCCTCATGCCCACTTTGCCAAGCCATGGCTATCGACCCACCCCGATGGCCCCTTATATCCCCCATGCCAAGTTACATCACTTCCTGTTGAAACCAACAATTCTACGGACACGTGCTTGTAGGATTAGAATAGCGGTTTTAATATACTCACAACAGAGCCAGCCTGTTAGCCATTGAACTTTCGGTGAACTGGCCGGCTGACCATGTGGCACTGATCTTTCTACAGCAGCTCCAGGGGGAGGAGTCCTGGGCGGAGCAAAGGGAGAAGCCCCGTACAACTCGAGCATTCCCAGAGCTACTCCCCCTGGTGGTCAGGTAGTGCAACTGCACTTACAATATAAACACATGTATATACAGATTATAATCCGGTGTGAATCACATTCACCACACTTCCCCCACCTGCCAAGGCCCCGCGTGAAAATGAAAATCGCTTATTGTCACGAGTAGGCTTTAATGAAGTTACTGTGAAAAGCCCCTAGTCGCCACATTCCGGCGCCTGTTTGGGGAGGCTGTTACGGGAATCGAACCGTGCTGCTGGGTCTGCTTTCAAAGCCAGCGATTTAGCCCAGTGTGCTAAACCAGCCCCTCTATGCCACTGAGTGCAGTGGAGCCTGAGACAAAGGCTGTGTTTTAGTTTTCACAGTAGGATCATAGGAACAGGAGCAGGCCATTCAGCCCATCGAGCCTGCTCCACCATTCAATATAATCATTGCTGAATAGACACTTCAATGACTTTTACACCCTTTGCATTATTATTAATCAGGAATCTATCAATCTCTGCTTGAAACATACTCAGCGACTGAGCTCCACGGGGCTCTGGATAGAGAATTCCAAAGATTCATCACGCTCTGTGCAAAGAGATTTCTCCTCATCTCGCTCCTTCGTGGCTTCCTCCTTATTTTGAAATTGTGCCCCTGGTTCCAGACTCCTCAATCAGGGGAAACATCTTACCCGCATCTACCCTGCCGATCCCTTTCAGTATTTTGGATGTTTCAATAGGATCACCTCTCATCTTAGGAGGAACTTCTTCACCCAAAGGGTTGTGAATCTATGGAATTCCTTGCCCAGTGAAGCAGTTGAGGCTCCTTCATTACATGTTTTTAAGATAGGGATAGATAGTTTTTTGAAGAATAAAGGGATTAAGGGTTCTGGTGTTCGGGCTGGAAAGTGGAGCTGAGTCCACAAAAGATCAGCCATGATCTCATTGAATGGCGGAGCAGGCTCGAGGGGCCAGATGGCCGACTCCTGCTCCTAGTTCTTATGTTCTTATGTTCATTCTCCCAAACTCTAGCGAATACAGGCCCAGTTTGCCCAGTCCCCCCTTCATCAGACAGTCCCACTACCCTGGGAACCAGTCCGGTGAACCTTCGTTGCAATCCCTCTATGGGGAATAATATCCTTCCATGTTCCACTATTCCAATGAACAACATCTGGTTCTTTACAGGTTGGAGCAGTTAATGTTGGCAACATTTCCCTTTCTGCTGTTTACTGGTGTGTAAGGGAGGCACCGAGACTTCAAGAGATTCAAATATGTTTCATTCACCCTTGCCAGATAGAAACAATATTCAGCGAATGGCCCGAAACCGGGAAGTTCTGAGGAACAAAGGGACCTTGGTGTGTTTGTCCATAGATCTCTGAAGGCGGAAGGACAGGTTAATAGGGTGGGGAAAAGGTATATGGGACACTTGCCTTTATCAATCGGGGCGTAGATTACAAAAGCAGGGAGGCCATGTTGGAGTTGTATAGAACTTTGGTGAGGCCACAGCTGGAGCACTGGGTGCAATTCTGGTCACCACATTATAGGAAGGATGTGATTGGACTGGAGGGGGTGCAGAGGAGATTCACCAGGATGTTGCCTGGGATGGAACATTTCAGTTATGGAGAGAGGTTGGATAGGCTTGGGTTGTTTTCTCTGGAGCAGAGAAGACTGAGGGGTGACCTGGTCGAGGTGGACAAGATTATGAGGGGCATGGACAGGGTGGATAGGGAGCAGCTGTTCCCCTTGGTTGAAGGGTCAGTTTCAAGGGGACGCAAGTTCAGGGTGAGGGGCGAGAGGCTTAGGGGGGATTTGAGGAAAATCCTTTTTACCCAGAGGGTGGCGACGGTCTGGAATGCGCTGCCTGGGAGGGTGGGAGAGGCGGGTTGCCTCACATCCTTTAGAAAGTACCTGGACGAGTACTGGGCCTATTGCTGGTTGTTATCTATATTAATGATTTGGATGAGAATGTAGACGGCATGCTCAGTAAGTTTGCAGATGACACTAAAATAGGTGTTATTGTAGACAGTGAGGAAGGTTATCAAAATTTGCAGCAGGATCTTAATCAGCTGGGGAAGTGGGCCGAGAAATGGCAAATGGTGTTGAATACAGATAAGTGGGAGGTGTTGCAGTTTGGAAAGTCAAATCAAGGTCAGTCTTTCATGGTGAATGGTAGGACCTTAGGGAGTATCGTGGAACAGAGGGACCTTGGAGTTCAGGTGCACGGTTCACTCAAGGTAGAGTCACAGGTAGATAGGGCAGTGTCCACAATGCTACCGTGCTACCGCGATGTAGACTACCGGAATGAAGAGATAGGCCCATTGTGATTTACAGTTCCGAATGCCTGTCATGCCTTTGATTTGGCAGCACGGTAGCATTGTGGATAGCACAATTGCTTCACAACTCCATGGTCCCAGGTTCGATTCCGGCTTGGGTCACTGTCTGTGAGGAGTCTGCACATCCTCCCCGTGGGTTTCCTCCGGGTGCTCCGGTTTCCTCCCACAGTCCAAAGATGTGCAGGTTAGGTGGATTGGCCATGCTAAATTGCCCTTAGTGTCCAAATGTGTTGGGTGGGGTTACTGGGTTATGGGGATAGGGTGGAGGTGTTGACCTTAGGTAGGGTGCTCTTTCCAAGAGCTGGTGCAGACTTGATGGGCCAAATGGCCTCCTTCGGTACTGTAAATTCTATGATCTATGCTTGAAGGAAGGGGGTTAATTGCATTGTCTACAGCCTGGCCAATGTCCAGTGCCTTACCCTCATTCAAATATACAGCCAATTGCTAGAAAAAATGAATTGGCCGCAACGTCATCACCTCCAAACCTTAACCACTCTCCTCACTCCCAGTTTATATAATTGATAGGCTCGTTCCTCCCCTCTCCCCTGTAATAATTCAATTCCTTGATCCTCTTTAATAACAGATTTGAGAAGCTAGACATGGTAACTCGTCTGGCAATTAACTTCAATCTATTATTGTTTCAAAACATTAATTTTAGGAATTCTTACAGCAGCAGACAATGTCCGACAGTCAAATATTTCCAGCATATCTCCAGCACACCAAACTAGGCAACGCTGTGGTTGTCCTTGAACACACTAAGAGATATTTAGGTGTAGACCATTTGCCCCTTGTACCTGTACCTGAGGGATCATTTTTACCTGCTTTTCCTATCAGCAACAACCTGCATTTCTATCGCACTTTTAATAAAGTATCCCATTTCACTTCTCAGGAGCATTACAAAACAAAATTTAACAACACCTGACAGGGAGATAAGGTGGTTCGGAAGACCTATGGGATACTTGCCTTTATTAACTGAGGCATTGAATAGAAGAGCAGGGAGGTTCTGATGCTCTGCAGCTTATCTATGTCCCTCTGTATCCTATAACATCCTTCAGCACTATCCACAGCTCCACCGACCTTCGTGCCATCTGCAAATTTACTAACCCATCCTTCTACACCCTCTTCCAGGTCATTTATAAAAATGACAAACAGCAGTGGCCCCAAAACAGATCCTTGCGGTACACCACTAGTAACTGAACTCCAGGATGAACATTTGCCATCAACCACCACCCTCTGTCTTCTTTCAGCTAGCCAATTACTGATCCAAACCGCTAAATCACCTTCAGTCCCATACTTCCTTATTTTCTGCAATAGCCTGCCGTGGGGAACCTTATCAAACGCCTTACTGAAATCCATATACACCACATCAACCGCTTTACCCTCATCCACCTGTTTGGTCACCTTCTCAAAAAACTCGATAAGGTTTGTGAGGCATGACCTACCCTTCACAAAACCGTGTTGACTATCGCTAATCAAGTTGTTCTTTTCAAGATGATTATAAACCCTATCTCTTATAACCTTTTCCAACATTTTACCCACAACCGAAGTAAGACTCACAGGTCTATAATTACCAGGGTTGTCTCTACTCCCCTTCTTGAACAAGGGGACAACATTTGCTATCCTCCAGTCTTCACCAGGATGTTGCCTGGGATGGGACGTTTCAGCTGTGAAGGGAGACTGGTTAGGCTGGTTAGGTTGGTTAGGCTGGTTAGGCTGGTTAGGTTGGTTAGGTTGGTTAGGTTGGTTAGGCTGGTTAGGCTGGTTAGGTTGGTTAGGTTGGTTAGGCTGGTTAGGTTGGTTAGGCTGGTTAGGCTGGTTAGGCTGGTTAGGCTGGTTAGGCTGGTGTTGTTTGCCCTGGAGCAGAGAAGGGGGGAGGCTGATTGAGGTGTTCAAAATTATGAGGGGCACAGATAGAGTAGATAGGAAGAAGTTTTTTTCCCTCAGTGGAGGGGTCAATAACCAGGGGGCGGAGATTTAAGGTAAGGGGCAGGAGGGGATTTGAGGAAAACCCTTCACCCAGAGGGCGGCGGGAGTTTGGAACTCACTGCCTGAAAGGGTGGTGGAGGCGGGAACCCTCAGTAAGAAGCATTTAGATAAGCATTTAAAATGCCGTAGTTTGCAAGGTATGGAGCAAGTGTAGAAAAATGGGATTAGAATAGATAGGTGTTTGATGGCCAGCACAGATACAATGGGTTGAAGGGCCTCTCTCTGTGCTGTAAAACTCTGACTGACCCACAGAAAATCACAGAAACTTGGAAAAAGAGGAGGATCTATAACCAGGGACCTCCAACAACCATTTCTGCCCTCTTCTATCCAAGTTTCCGTGATGGCCACCACATCGTAGTCCCAAGTACCGATCCATGCCTTAAGTTCACCCACCTTATTCCTGATGCTTCTTGTGTTGAAGTATACACACTTCAACCCATCTCCGTGCCTGCAAGTACACTCCTAAAACCTTCTACACTTCCGAGGTCCATCTATTTCTATCCTATTCATGTATTTATCAAGACGTCCCTTAAATGTCATTCTCGTCCCTGCTTCTACCACCTCCTCCGCCAGCGGGTTCCAGGCACCCACTACCCTCTGTGTAAAAAAACTTCCCTCGCACATCTCCTCTAAACTTTGCCCCTCTCACCTTAAACCTATGCCACCTGGTAATTGACCCCTCTACCCTGGGGAAAAGCCTCTGACTATCCATTCTGTCTATGCCCCTCATAATTTTGTAGAGTGGAAACTCTTTAGATTAAAGAATTTTGGATGGGGTGGTCTTTGTGCAGTGTGTCCAGGAAGCTTTTCTAACACAGTATGTAGATTGTCCGACCAGAGGGGAGGCCATATTGGATTTGGTACTTGGTAATGAACCAGGGCAGGTGATAGATTTGTTAGTGGGGGAGCATTTTGGAGATAGTGACCACAATTCTGTGACATTCACTTTAGTAATGGAGAGGGATAGGTGCGTGCAACAAGGTAAGGTTTACAATTGGGGGAAGGGTAAATACGATGCTGTCAGACAAGAACTGAAGTGCATAAGTTGGGAACATAGGCTGTCAGGGAAGGACACAATTGAAATATGGAACTTGTTCAAGGAACAGATCCTACGTGTCCTTGATATGTATGTTCCTGTCAGGCAGGGAGGAGATGGTCGAGTGAGGGAACCATGGTTGACAAGAGAGGTTGAATGTCTTGTTAAGAGGAAGAAGGAGACTTATGTAAGGCTGAGGAAACAAGGTTCAGACAGGGCGCTGGAGGGATACAAGATAGCCAGGAGGGAACTGAAGAAAGGGATTAGGGGAGCGAAGAGAGGTAATGAAAAATCTTTGGTGGGTAGGATCAAGGAAAACCCCAAGGCCTTTTACACATATGTGAGAAATATGAGAATGACTGGAGCGAGGTAGGTCCAATCAAGGACAGTAACGGGAGATTGTGTATTGAGTCAGAAGAGATAGGAGAGGTCTTGAACGAGTACTTTTCTTCAGTATTTACAAACGAGAGGGGCCATATTGTTAGAGAGGACAGTGTGAAACAGACTGATAAGCTCGAGGAGATACTTGTTAGGAAGGAAGATGTGTTGGGCATTTTGAAAAACTTGAGGATAGACAAGTCCCCCGGGCCTGACGGGATATATCCAAGGATTCTATGGGAAGCAAGAAATGAAATTGCAGAGCCGTTGGCAATGATCTTTTCGTCCTCACTGTCAACAGGGTGGTACCAGGGGATTGGAGAGTGGCGAATGTCGTGCCCCTGTTCAAAAAAGGGAATCGGGATAACCCTGGGAATTACAGGCCGGTTAGTCTTACTTCGGTGGTAGGCAAAGTAATGGAAAGGGTACTGAGGGATAGGATTTCTGAGCATCTGGAAAGACACTGCTGGATTAGGGATAGTCAGCACGGATTTGTGAGGGCTAGGTCTTGCCTCACAAGTCTTATTGACTTCTTTGAGGAGGTGACCAAGCATGTGGATGAAGGTAATGCAGTGGATGTAGTGTACATGGATTTTAGTAAGGCATTTGATAAGGTTCCCCATGGTAGGCTTATGCAGAAAGTAAGGAGGCATGGGATAGTGGGAAATTTGGCCAGTTGGATAACAAACTGACTAACCGATAGAAGTCAGAGAGTGGTGGTGGATGGCAAGTATTCAGCTTGGAGCCCAGTTACCAGTGGCGTACCGCAGGGATCAGTTCTGGGTCCTCTGCTTTTTGTGATTTTCATTAATGACTTGGATGAGGGAGTTGAAGGGTGGGTCAGTCAATTTGCAGACGATACAAAGATTGATGGAGTTGTGGATAGTGAGGAGGGCTGTTGTCGGCTTCAAAGAGACATAGATAGGATGCAGAGCTGGCTGAGAAGTGGCAGTTGGAGTTTAACCCTGAAAAGTGTGAGGTTGTCCATTTTGGAAGGACAAATATGAATGCGGAATACAGGGTTAACAGTAGGGTTCTTGGCAATGTGGAGGAGCAGAGAGATCTTGAAGTCTATGGTCATAGATCTTTGAAAGTTGCCACTCAAGTGGATAGAGCTGTGAAGAAGGCCCATGGTGTGCTAGCATTCATCAGCAGAGGGATTGAATTTAAGAGCCGTGAGGTGATGATGCAGCTGTACAAAACCTTGGTCAGGCCATATTTGGAGTACTGTGTGCAGTTCTGGTCGCCTCATTTTAGGAAGGATGTGGAAGCTTTGGAAAAGGTGCAAAGGACATTTACCAGGATGTTGCCTGGAATGGAGAGTAGGTCATACGAGGAAAGGTTGAGGGTGCTAGGCCTTTTCTCATTAGAACGGAGAAGGATGAGGGACGACTTGATAGAGGTTTATAAGATGATCAGGGGAATAGGTAGAGTCGACAGAGACTTTTCCCCCGGGTGGAACAAACCATTACAAGGGGACATAAATTTAAGATGAATGGTGGAAGATATAGGGGGGATGTCAGAGGTAGGTTCTTTACCCAGAGAGTAGTGGGGGCATGGAATGCACTGCCTGTGGAAGTAGTTGAGTCATAAACGTTAGGGACCTTCAAGCGGCTATTGGACAGGTACATGGATTATGGTAGAATGGTGGGGTGTAGATTAATTTGTTCTTAATCTAGGACAAAAGTTCAGCACAACATCATGGGCCGAAGGGCCTGTTCTGTGCTGTATTTTTCTTTGTTCTTTGTTGTCGGGCTGGAGGAGAGATAGGGAGGGGAGAGGCCATGGAGGAATTTGAAAATTGGCGAAATCTAAAATTGAGGCATTGTTTAATCTGAAACCTGTGTAAGTCCGTGAGCATTGAGTTTTGGATGGACTCAAATGTTTGGAGGGTGGAATGTGGGAGAGCAGCCCAGAGGAATGGTTTAGTCTGAAATTAATGAAAGATGAGGGGCGAAATTCTCCGCACCCGCGGAAAGTCGGCAAACGGTCGTAAAAATCGGGACCGTTTTACGACGGTCGCAAAGGCTTCATTTCCCGACCGATTCACTTCCTGGAAATGGGCTAGCAGCGCGGCCGCGTCAATTACGTGCGTGATGACGACGGAACGCGACGACGACACGAACCCGCCCATGTGACGCCGCCCGACGCCGTAAAAAGGCGCGGGCGACCACAGAATCTGTCGGGCAGGATGTCGGAGCCTAGGCGAGCTGCTCCTCGCTTTATTGATGCAGACGTCGAGGCGCTGCTCGATGCCGTGGAGCAGAGGAGGGGCATCATCCGCCCGCGGAGAGGGCATCGCCAACCTGCCAGCACGGTACGCCAGGCCTGGCGTGACGTGGCTGCTGCCGTCAGTGCTGTGGGGCAGACCCCTCGCTCAGCAGAGCAATGTCGGAAGAAGCTACACGACCTCACCAGGTCTGCCAGGGTAAGTGCCATGAGGGTGCCCCCTAGTCACAACCATCCCTCCCCCTTAACTGCCCGGGGGGGGGGAGAGGGATTGGGGCAGAGTTATTTGAGGGTGGTTCACAAAGTTGTCACAGACCCAGCGCTCTGGCCCCGAGGAGAGATGCAATCATCTGATGACAACTTGCCCCCCCCAAACTGTGCCAGTATCAGAACGGACTTCTGATACCTACCGTTTGGTAATGATCTACCTATGTTCCCTCCCCCAACAGGCCAAGGCCGCTCATAACCACCGTGAGCGGCACAAGACTGGAGGGGGTTCGCCCAACATGCACCCCCTCAGCACCTTTGAACAGAGGGCACTGGACCTTGTTGGGGGGTCTGCCACCCGCGATATCGCGCAATGCGAGGTTGGCGGAACTGCAGCAAGTGAGACAACCCTCCCTGACAAACACCCCTCCCCCCCCCCCCATCCTCTGCCCCTTCACACACCCTGCCCACTGGGACACCTCCCCATCCTCTGTCCCTTCACACACCCTGCCCACTGGGACACCTCCCCATCCTCTGTCCCTTCACACACCCTGCCCACTGGGACCGTCCAGCGGCCTGCCGAGCAAATCGAAATAACCCGTCTCATTCTCTTCCCTAGGACGTGATGCCGAACGACCAGGGCCGTCTGGCTGCAGACGGAGACAGGAATCTGCCGCCACCTCACCCGGGGCCTCACAACAGAGGGTGCCCGATCAGCGGGCAGCCCTATCTGCCCCAACCCAATCTGCGGACCAGGACGCACAGAGGGTTCGAAGTCCACCACCACCACCAGAAATGGCCAGGGACAACCCTCCTGTCGCTGAGCAGCCCCACACCCTGGACGAGGACCTAACCATTGAGAGCGTCGGGCTTGCGGCACTGCTTTCTCCCACCACATCCATCATCCCAGAGATACACACCCCGGCGGGCCTATTTAGTGATGAGTCTCCTGGGGCACAGTCTGGTTGGCACATCACAGATGAGCAGGTACAGCAGGTGGAGGTCGGAGCAACAGAGGGCCCGGACTCGCGGAGGCCAGACCAGGCCCAGGATGCAGCTGGCTCCCAGACGTTTTCGGAGTTCCTGGAGTTTCTCAACCCACCCGCACAGCCGATGCCTCAGGAAACCCAGGGAAACAATGACGGGATGAGGGCTTCCTTCCAGACTCTGCAGACGCTGTTAGAGGAGTCGAACCGCATCCAAGAGCAGGGAGTGGTGCCGCTCATGGCAGAGACCCAGTCCGACACCGCACGGGTGGCATCCGCGGTGGAGGCAATGGGTCAGGTTATGCAAGACGTTGGGGTTAATGTGCACGCGTCATCCTCGGCCCTGGACAGGGTTGCCCTCTCACAGGCAGCAATGTGCCAGAGCCAAACCGACATTGCCGGCGCCCTGCGGGCCATGGCCAGTCCCAGCAGTCAGTCGCCGAGAGCATCAACCGCCTGACACATGTGCTGGATGGCGTCGTGCACACTCAGGTTGAGATCGCACAGTCCCTGGCGGGAATGTCTAACTCCCTGGACTCCGTCTCTGCAAACCTTCGGATCCTGGTGGATACCGTTGCAGGCCTCCAGGACTGGCAGCGCCAGGTGTCGGTGGCACGATGGGGCACCTCCCCGCTCGCACCTCTGTCCCAAAGTGAGGCCCGGGGGCCACCGGGCTCCCCGAGGGAGGAGGAGGTTTCGGGGCCCGTCCCATTAACTCCATCACGGGACGTCCCGGAATTCTCGGCCTCCCCCCGTCCCATCCCTGGTGCATCGGGTGGGCAGCAGGCAGAGCAGGGTGGCACAATGTCACCCGAGACGCCCGCAGAGCAGCCTGGCCCATCAAGGCCGGGTCGCCCCAGGAAACGCTTGGCCAAGGAGAAACGAGTCGAGGGGGGCGATTCGCAGCAATCCTCCTCCACTCCTGCTGTATCATCTGGGGAGTCACTTAGACGTAGTGGTAGGGCCCGTAAGGCAACTAAGATAGACACTGAGTAAGTTGGCACGGGTGAAGGGCACAGTTTAGTTGTAGGGGCTAGGGCACCTGTAAATAATTGTTAATATTAAACGCACTGTTCCACCTTACTTGTAATACCGTGTGATTGTTCCACAGCCACAGGAATCGTGATGGTGACCGAGTGTCGCTGGGGGTGACGGGTGGTGAAACCTCGGTGCCGGGTGTGCAGTCCCTGCCCCTACCCCCCTCCCACAGCTAGCCCACGCGGGCACGTGATGGAGTGTCAGTGACGAACTCAGCGGCCACCAAGGTGGATGGTTCAGCTATTGCCATGGGTCAGACTCTCTCTAACGATTCTGAGCTCACAGCTCTTCGCAGAGCGGGCTGTCATCATTCCACATGGCACTGATCACACCCGCTGACACAGCCATCAATGTTGTGCCATTCGGTCTGGACCCAGTGATAAGCGTCATGTCGAAGTGGAGCAGTGTACACTGAGGGGGGGGGGGGGGGGGGCTGTGGTGGTGGCAGTTGTGTGGTGACCCTCTGCATGACTAGCGATGCAGGTGGTGGTTTGGTGTTCAGCGGGGACGTCACATGCGATGCGTGAACCGTGCTGCCACCAAGGCGTCGCGTGCCCGCCGTCCTCGCCGGGTCTGTCGTGCCGCCTCCTGGACATCACCAGCACCTGGGTCGTGTCTGCGTGCTGCGCCCGCCACTCCGCCAGCGTCCTCCTCCTCCTCCTCCTCCTCCTCCTCCTCCTCCTCCTCCCCCCCCCCCCCCATGCTGCTCGACGACTGGCAAATCCTCGGCCCTTCCCTCTGCTGCTGCAGCTGGCCCTGCAGCCACTGCGGGTTGTGGGTGTGGATGCTGCTGCTTCTCCAAATCCAGTAGAGCGGCCCCAACCACTGCGCAGAACATAGCCGTTCTGTTCCCATGCATCGTGCTAACCTACAGAAGGGTGGTGGGGGGCAGAGAAACGGGACATGTTAGACGGAGGTTAGTCGACACCTCGGCAGCCGCCAGCCATGGGATACCAGTGTGTCCCGGTGGCCTGGTCGCGCTGCTGACACGCGGTCAGCCTAACCCCTGGTCACTTTCTGCATCCAACGGCCAGTAAACTATGGCCTCCTCACGGGTGCGTCAGTGGCCTGTGGCCGGAAGCCACAGGGGAACCAGCGGCCGTGTCCTCGTCACCGGCACACCATGGCATGCTGGCAGACATTTTGTTACGGGGTTGGACGGCTCACTCTCTACCTAACCCCCCCCTCCGTCGCCCCCCACTGCCCCCTCCGTCTCCCCCACTGCCCCCTCCGTCTCCCCCACTGCCCCCTCCGTCTCCCCCACTGCCTCCCCCGTCTTCCCCCACTGCCCCCTCCGTCTCCCCCACTGCCCCCTCCGTCTCCCCCACTGCCACCTCCGTCTCCCCCACTGCCCCCTCCGTCTCCCCCACTGCCCCCTCCGTCTCCCCCACTGCCACCTCCGTCTCCCCCACTGCCCCCTCCGTCTCCCCCACTGCCCCCTCCGTCTCCCCCACTGCCACCTCCGTCTCCCCCACTGCCTCCCCCGTCTCCCCCACTGCCTACCCCGTCGCCCCCACTGCCTCCCCGTCTCCCCCACTGCCTCCCCCGTCTCCCCCCCACTGCCCCCGTTCTGGACCATCTCCCGTTCCCGGGGATGCCTTCCCCGTTGTGGCCAGACTCGAGCGGTGCGCTGAGCGGTGCGCTGAGTGGTGCCCTGACCTCCTCCAAGCTGTCGTCAGCCAGGCCGACTGGTTGACGAATTTAAAAAGCAGGTGTGTTTCACGACGTCCAAACAGGGCGCCATGACGTCGGAACTTCGGCCCATCCGGGCCGGTGAATAGCGGGGGGGGGGGGCTCTCAGTGGCGATTCTGGTCGTGTCAGGGGCGGGAAGGAGGCGTTTGTCGGGAAACGCGACTCCGACAATTTGCGGGGTTCGGAGAATAGCGGGAGGGCGTCGGAACAGCGTCGCCGTAAAAATTTCCGACGCCCGCTATTCTCCGACCCGTCGTGAGTCCGGAGAATCTCGCCCGAGGGTTTCAGTAGCCAATGAGCTGAGACCATGGAATCCCTACAATGCAGAAGGAGGCCATTCGGCCCATGAAGTCTGCACCAATCCTCCGAAAGAACAACCAATCTATGCCCACACCCCCACCCTATACCCGTAACCCCACCTAACCACTCAACACTAAGGGCAATTTATCATGGCCAATCCACTTAACCTGCATGTCTTTGGACTGTGGGAGGAAACCGGAGCATCCGGAGGAAACCCACGCACACACAGGGTGAACGTGCAGACGCCACAGTGTCGCCCAAGGCCGGAGTTGAACCCGAGTCTCTGGCGCTGTGAGGCAGCAGTGCTAACCACTCTGCCGCCAACCCCTGCCTTCTCTCCATAACCCCGATCCCTTTATTAATCAAGAACCTATCTATCTCTGTCTTAAAGACACTCAGTGATTTGGCCTCCACAGCCTTCTGCGGCAAAGAGTTCCACAGATTCACCACCCCTCTGGCTGAAGAAATTCCTCCTCACCTCTGTTTTAAAGGATCGTCCCTTTAGTCTGAGATGGTGACCTCTGGTTCTAGTTTTTCCTACAACTGGGAACATCCTCTCCACGTCCACTCTATCCAGGCCTCGCAGTACCCTGTAAGTTTCAATAAGGTCCCCCCTCATCCTTCTAAACTCCATTGAATACACACCCAGAGACCTCAACCGACAACCTCTGGAACTGCAGCCTCTGAAATGAAAAATGAAAATGAAAATCGCTTATTGTCACGAGTAGGCTTCAATGAAGTTACTGTGAAAAGCCCCTAGTCGCCACATTCCGGCGCCTGTTTGGGGAGTCTGGTACGGGAATCGAACCATGTTGCTGGCCTGCTCGGTCTGCTTTAAACGCCAGCGATTTAGCTCAGTGAGCTAAACCAGCCCCTCTAGATCAAGAGCTGAAAAGTGAGATTGGGCCAGATAGCTAACTTGTTGGCCAGTTTGAACACAATGGGCCTAATTGCCAACCTCTCTGTTGAACATCTCCGTGAGCCTCTGATTAAATAATTTCCAACTCTCCGAACCAGGGAACAATTTGTCCGTCTGAGGCACGGCCACTGATTCTGCGTACCTGGCAGTGTCAGCCTCGATACACAGTCTGGCCGGACACTGATAGAACAGGACTGGGGCAGCACGGTAACACAGTGATTAGCACTTTCTTCACAGCTCCAGGGTCCCAGGTTCGATTCCCGGCTTGGGTCACTGTCTGTGCGGAGTTTTCACGTTCTCCCCGTGACTGCATGGGCTTCCTCCGAGTGCTCCGGTTTCCTCCCACAGTCCAAAGATGTGCGGATTAAGTGGTTGGCCATGATAAATTGCCCTTAGTGTCCAAAAGAGGTTAGGTGGGGTTACTGGGTTACAGGGATAGGATGGGGTGCTCTTTCCGGGGGCCGGTGCAGACTCGATGGGCTGAATGGCCTCCTTCTGCACTGTAAATTCTAAAGACTGCCCAACACAGACAGCTTCCCTCTGTCTCTGTGTCATGAATATCCGACGCTGAGCGTTCGAACACCCGGCTCTAAGGCACTGCATATCTATGGAGAGAACCAGAGACACACAGAGTGCAGCAGAGGCCTGAAGCCCATCGTGTCTGCTCCCATCCGTGAAAAACGCCCCAAGTTACCGACCTAATCCCAGAAATCAGCACCAACTCCATATTCCTCTGTAGCGTCACGAATCCGGTGTAACCCTGTCATCCTGCCTGTTGTCTGGAGAAGACACACCCAAATAATTTGTGTTTATCATTTGCAGTGAAATATCAATTACTTTTGGTATTCCTCAGGAACAGAAAATTCTCCAGACTCCAATTATTGTTTACAAGAAAACTGGCTGATCCGTCAACATTTAATCCTCTCACAAAGAAAACGTTAGTCTGTGTGCTGAAAAGTATTAATTTTGGATAAACGCTCAGTTATTACCCCCCCCCCCCCCAGGCCTGTCTGCAAAGAGCAAACAAACTCCTGATCCACTGGAACAAGAGACAATCCATCTACTCACCAACAGGAGACTGACTCATCGAGCTGGGGTTCCAAGATGGAGGAAGCTCGAGGGCGGCAAGGGCACAGAATGTACCATAAGAACATAAGAACTAGGAGCAGGAGTCGGCCATCTGACCCCTCGAGCCTGCTCCGCCATTCAATGAGATCATGGCTGATCTTTTGTGGACTCAGCTCCACTTTCCGGCCCGAACACCATAACCCTTAATCCCTTTATTCTTCAAAAAACTATCTATCTTTATCTGAAAAACATTTAATGAGGGAGCCTCAACTGCTTCACTGGGCAAGGAATTCCATAGATTCACAACCCTTTGGGTGAAGAAGTTCCTCCTGAACTCAGTCCTAATGTACTCTGGCTGAGGGACCTCAATGACCCTCACCAAGACTGATTTGGGAGGCAGTACAACTGATTGAGTTGGCCGAGTCCTAAAGGACATCGCTGCTCGCCTGGGCCGACATCAGGTTGTGATGGAACCAACAAGAAGGAAAAACATACTTGACCTCATCCTCAACAACCACCCATCACTGGCGCATCTGTCCATGATAGGATCTGTAGGAGTGACCACCACAAAGTCCTTGTGGAGACAAAGTCCCGTCTTCACATTGAGGATACCCTCCATTGCCTTGTGTGGCACTGCCACCGTGCGGAATGGGATAGACTTCGAGCAGATCTCGCAACTGGAGAATGGGCACCATGAGGCGCTGTGGGCCATCAGCAGCAGCAGAATTGTATTCAACCACAATCTGTAACTTCATGGCCCAGCATATCCCCCACTCTACCCTTACCACCCAGCTAGGGGATCAACCCTGGTTCAATGACGAGTGCAGCAGAGCATGCCAGGAGCAACACCAGACAGACCGAAAAATGAAGTGCCAACCTGGTGAAGCTACAACACAGGTTGACTTGTGTGTCAAACAGCATAAGCAGCAAATAATAGACAGGGCTAACCGATCCCATAACCAACAGATCAGATCTAAGCTCTGTAGTCCTGCCTCATCCAGTTGTGAATTGTGGTGGACTATTAAACAACTCACTGGAGGAGGAGACTCCACAAATATTCTCACCCTCAATGATGGAGGAGCCCAGCACATCAGACAAGGCTGAGGCATTCGCAATAATGGTCCATCTCGGTCTCCTCCGGAGGTCCCCAGCATCACAGATGTCAGTCTTCAGCCAATTCAATTCACCCCCACGTGATGTCAAGAAACGACTGAAGGCACTGGATACTGCAAAGGCTCTGGGCGGGGAGGGCACAAGAGATCTCAGCTCCCTCTGCTCAGGAACAGACGGGCAGCACGGTAGCATGGTGGTTAGCATAAATGCTTCACAGCTCCAGGGTCCCAGGTTCGATTCCCGGCTGGGTCACTGTCTGTGCGGAGTCTGCACGTCCTCCCCGTGTGTGCGTGGGTTTCCTCCGGGTGCTCCGGTTTCCTCCCACAGTCCAAAGATGTGCGGGTTAGGTGGATTGGCCATGCTAAATTGCCCGTAGTGTCCTAAAAAGTAAGGTTAAGGGGGGGGGTTGTTGGGTTACGGGTATAGGGTGGATACGTGGGTTTGAGTCGGGTGATCATTGCTCGGCACAACATCGAGGGCCGAAGGGCCTGTTCTGTGCTGTACTGTTCTATGTTCTAAATGGGTATTGATTTAAATATGTGTAGTGAGAGTACCTTTAAGAAATGGGTGTTTATTACTGCAGTGATGTCAGAGTGTGGGTTGAGCTGGGCTGTCTGTCGGCTTTTTACTTTTGTTTTAGGCTGTTTGCTGCAGGGTGTGTTTTAGTTTTGGTATCAGAGCTGGATAGCTGCAGTCACAGCCAGAAGGGGTATTAGAGTCTCTCTCTGTAATCTAAAGATTGCAAATCGATCCTTTGGTGATTTAAAACTAATAACTGCTCTCAGTAGTGACTTTAACCTGATGTGCTTCTGTTGAAAGGTTTTGTTTTAAGTCTTATGGATGTTAAAAGGAAAGTAAGAATTACTTAGTGTTGTAGTCTTTGGATGTTGTATTTGAATTGATGGTTGCTCAGATGTTCACTGTATGTTTTAAAAAGGTGAGTTCATAGAATAAACATTGTTTTGCTTTAAAAAATACTTTTCCATTTCTGCTGTACCGCACCTGTAGAGTGGGCCGTGTGCTCCCCATACCACAATCTAGTAAACTTTGCGGGTCAGGTGAACACCATGATACACTTTGGGGTTCTCTAAGCCCTGGCCCATTACACCACACTGAGTTACTGACCTGTTTAATCAAGCTGGAGATACAGGCCCATTTAAACAAGCACGCTTCTGCCCACCCGTCACGCTTCTGCCCACCCGTCACGCTTCTGCCCACCCGTCACGCTCCTGCCCACCCGTCACGCTTCTGCCCACCCGTCATGCTTCTGCCCACCCGTCACGCTCCTGCCCACCGTCACGCTTCTGCCCACCCGTCACGCTCCTGCCCACACATCACGCTCCTGCCCACCCGTCACGCTCCTGCTCACCTGTCACACTCCTGCCCACCCGTCACGCTCCTACCCACCCGTCACGCTCCTGCCCACCCGTCACGCTTCTGCCCACCCGTCACGCTCCTGCCCACCCGTCACGCTTCTGCCCACCCGTCACGCTTCTGCCCACCCGTCACGCTTCTGCCCACCCGTCACGCTTCTGCCCACCCGTCACGCTCCTACCCACCCGTCACGCTTCTGCCCACCCGTCACGCTTCTGCCCACCCGTCACGCTCCTGCCAACACGTCACGCTCCTGCCCACCCGTCAAATTCCTGCCGACCCGTCACGCTGCTGCCCACACGTCACGCTCCTGCCCACCCGTCACACACCTGCCCACCCGTCACGCTGCTGCCCACCGTCACGCTCCTGCCCACCGTCACGTTCCTGCCCACCCGACACGCTCCTGACTACACGTCACGCTCCTGACTACACGTCACGCTCCTGCCCACCCGTCACGCTCCTGCCCACCCGTCACGCTCCTGCCCACCCGTCACGCTTCTGCCCACCCGTCACGCTCCTGCCCACCCGTCACGCTCCTGCCCACCCGTCACGCTCCTGCCCACCCGTCACGCTGCTGCCCACCCGTCACACTCCTGCCCACACGTCACGCTTCTGCCCACCATCACGCTCCTGCCCACCATCACGCTCCTGCCCACCATCACGCTCCTGCCGACCCGTCACGCTCCTGCCCACCCATCACGCTGCTGCCCACCCATCACGCTGCTGCCCACCCATCACGCTGCTGCCCACCCGTCACGCTCCTGCCCACCCGTCACGCTCCTGCCCACCCATCACGCTCCTGCCCACCGACACGCTCCTGCCCACCCATCACGCTCCTGCCCACCCGTCACGCTCCTGCCCACCGACACGCTCCTGCCAACACGTCACGCTCCTGCCCACCCGTCACGCTGCTGCCCACCCGTCACGCTCCTGCCCACCCGTCACGTTCCTGCCCACCCGTCACGCTCCTGCCCACCCGTCACGCTGCTGCCCACCCGTCACGCTCCTGCCCACCCGTCACGCTCCTGCCCACCCGTCACGCTTCTGCCAACACGTCACGCTGCTGCCCACCCATCACGCTCCTGCCCACCCGTCACGCTTCTGCCCACCCGTCACGCTGCTGCCCACCCGTCACACTCCTGCCCACCCGTCACGCTCCTGCCCACCACCACGCTTCTGCCAACACGTCACGCTCCTGCCCACCGACACGCTCCTGCCCACCCGTCACGCTCCTGCCCACCCGTCACGCTCCTGCCCACCGACACGCTCCTGCCCACCGTCACGCTCCTGCCCACCCGTCACGCTCCTGCCCACCCATCACGCTCCTGCCCACCCATCACGCTGCTGCCCACCCGTCACGCTCCTGCCCACCGACACGCTCCTGCCAACACGTCACGCTGCTGCCCACCCGTCACGCTCCTGCCCACCGACACGCTCCTGCCAACACGTCACGCTCCTGCCGACCCGTCACGCTGCTGCCCACCCGTCACGCTGCTGCCCACCCGTCACGCTCCTGCCCACCGTCACGCTCCTGCCCACCCGTCACGCTCCTGCCAACCCGTCACGCTCCTGCCCACCCGTCACGCTCCTGCCCACCCGTCACGCTCCTGCCCACCCGTCACGCTCCTGCTCACCCGTCACGCTCCTGCCCACCGTCACGCTTCTGCCAACCCATCACGCTCCTGCCCACCCATCACGCTTCTGCCAACACGTCACGCTGCTGCCCACCCGTCACACTCCTGCCCACCACCACGCTTCTGCCAACATGTCACGCTTCTGCCCACCCGTCACGCTCCTGCCCACCACCACGCTTCTGCCAACACGTCACGCTCCTGCCCACCGACACGCTCCTGCCCACACGTCACGCTCCTGCCCACCCGTCACGCTCCTGCCCACCCGTCACGCTCCTGCCCACCACCACGCTCCTGCCCACCCGTCACGCTCCTGCCAACACGTCACGCTCCTGCCCACACGTCACGCTCCTGCCCACACGTCACGCTCCTGCCCACCCGTCACGCTCCTGCCCACCCGTCACGCTGCTGCCCACCCATCACGCTCCTGCCCACCCATCACGCTGCTGCCCACCCGTCACGCTCCTGCCCACCCATCACGCTGCTGCCCACCCATCACGCTGCTGCACACCCATCACGCTCCTGCCCACCGACACGCTCCTGCCCACCCATCACGCTCCTGCCCACCCATCACGCTGCTGCCCACCCGTCACGCTCCTGCCCACCGACACGCTCCTGCCAACATGTCACGCTGCTGCCCACCCGTCACGCTCCTGCCCACCCATCACGCTGCTGCCCACCCGTCACGCTCCTGCCCACCGACACGCTCCTGCCAACACGTCACGCTCCTGCCCACCCGTCACGTTCCTGCCCACCCGTCACGCTGCTGCCCACCCGTCACGCTCCTGCCCACCCGTCACGCTCCTGCCCACCCGTCACGCTCCTGCCCACCCGTCACGCTCCTGCCCACCCGTCACGCTTCTGCCCACCCGTCACGCTCCTGCCCACCCGTCACGCTCCTGCCCACCCGTCACGCTCCTGCCCACCCGTCACGCTGCTGCCCACCCGTCACGCTTCTGCCCACCCGTCACGCTGCTGCCCACCCGTCACGCTTCTGCCAACCCGTCACGCTCCTGCCCACACGTCACGCTCCTGCTCACCCGTCACGCTTCTGCCCACCCGTCACGCTCCTGCCCACCATCACGCTCCTGCTCACCCGTCACGCTCCTGCCCACTGTCACGCTTCTGCCAACCCATCACGCTCCTGCCCACCCATCACGCTCCTGCCCACCCGTCACGCTTCTGCCAACACGTCACGCTGCTGCTCACCCGTCACGCTCCTGCCCACCATCACGCTCCTGCTCACCCGTCACACTCCTGCCCACCCGTCACACTCCTGCCCACCCATCACGCTCCTGCCCACCCGTCACACTCCTGCCCACCCGTCACGCTTCTGCCAACACGTCACGCTCCTGCCCACCACCACGCTTCTGCCAACACGTCACGCTTCTGCCCACCCGTCACGCTCCTGCCCACCATCACACTCCTGCCCACCCGTCACGCTTCTGCCAACACGTCACGCTCCTGCCCACCACCACGCTTCTGCCAACACGTCACGCTTCTGCCCACCCGTCACGCTCCTGCCCACCACCACGCTTCTGCCAACACGTCACGCTCCTGCCCACCGACACGCTCCTGCCCACACGTCACGCTCCTGCCCACCTGTCACGCTCCTGCCCACCCGTCACGCTCCTGCCCACCCATCACGCTCCTGCCCACCCATCACGCTCCTGCCCACCCGTCACGCTCCTGCCCACCCATCACGCTCCTGCCCACCCGTCACGCTGCTGCCCACCCGTCACGCTTCTGCCCACCCGTCACGCTCCTGCCCACCCGTCACGCTTCTGCCCACCCGTCACGTTCCTGCCCACCCGTCACGCTCCTGCCAACCCGTCACGCTCCTGCCCACCCGTCACGCTTCTGCCCACCCGTCACGCTCCTGCCAACACGTCACGCTCCTGCCAACCCGTCACGCTCCTGCCCACCCGTCACGCTCCTGCCAACCCGTCACGCTCCTGCCCACCCGTCACGCTCCTGCCCACCCGTCACGCTTCTGCCCACCCGTCACGCTCCTGCCAACACGTCACGCTCCTGCCAACCCGTCACGCTCCTGCCCACCCGTCACGCTCCTGCCAACACGTCACGTTCCTGCCCACCCGTCACGCTCCTGACTACACGTCACGCTCCTGCCCACCCATCACGCTCCTGCCAACACGTCACGCTTCTGCCCACCCGTCACGTTCCTGCCCACCCGTCACGCTCCTGCCCACCCGTCACGCTCCTGCCAACACGTCACGCTCCTGCCAACCCGTCACGCTCCTGCCCACCCGTCACGCTTCTGCCAACACGTCTTGCTCCTGCCAACACGTCACGCTCCTGCCAACACGTCACGCTCCTGCCCACACGTCACGCTCCTGCCCACCCGTCACGCTCCTGCCCACCCGTCACGCTCCTGCCCACACGTCACGTTCCTGCCCACCCGTCACGCTCCTGCCAACACGTCACGCTCCTGCCCACCCGTCACGCTCCTGCCCACCCGTCACGTTCCTGCCCACCCGTCACGCTCCTGCCCACCTGTCACGTTCCTGCCCACCCGTCACGCTCCTGCCCACCCGTCACGCTCCTGCCCACCCGTCACGTTCCTGCCCACCCGTCACGTTCCTGCCCACCCGTCACGCTCCTGCCTACATGTCACGCTCCTGCCCACCCGTCACGTTCCTGCCCACCGTCACGCTCCTGACTACACGTCACGCTCCTGACTACACGTCACGCTCCTGACCACACATCACACCCCTGCGCACATGCCACTCTCCTGCCCACATGTGCAGCTCGGGTCTCTGGAGAAATATAATACACACTTACCCATCATCTGGCCAATATTGGTGTTGTGTTTCGGGGTGGCCTGCGTTAACTCCCGATCGAAACTGGCCCAGTGTACGGCCTCCCCGGACCCTGATGGGAAGATGATTGAGCTGCCTCCCAATGTCAGCCTGTTGGTGGATTACATAGAACAGTACAGCACAGAACAGGCCCTTCGGCCCTCGATGTTGTGCCGAGCAATGATCACCCTACTCAAACCCACGTATCCACCCTATACCCGTAACCCAACAACCCCCCCTTAACCTTACTTTTAAGGACACTACGGGCAATTTAGCATGGCCAATCCACCTAACCCGCACATCTTTGGACTGTGGGAGGAAACCGGAGCACCCGGAGGAAACCCACGCACACAGGGGAGGACGTGCAGACTCCACACAGACAGTGACCCAGCCGGGAATCGAACCTGGGACCTTGGAGCTGTGAAGCATTGATGCTAACCACCATGCTACCCTGCTGCCCCAATTGCTACATTGTCACAGTGGGGACCCTCCCTCACCTCCCCACCCACTACAGAATGTGCTCGATGGTACAGACTAAGGAAGCCACACGCCCTGAGGCTGAAATAGGACAAATGAATTCTCATGCACACTGGCGCACGTAACCAGTGGCGTGCGTTCTATAATGCGTCCTCCATCTGCTGTGTACCAGATACAAATACAAACACAAGCTTTGTGAATTAATGGGATTCTCCTGTTCTTTCAGGCAACCTCAACACGAGATGGAAGAACCAGCGATATCAAACAGCCCCTTCCCGGAGCAGAGTGGGACGTGCCGCTACCTCACGGGCAGAACGGATTTGGCCCGGGGGAATCATTCCCTACGTCATTGGAGGAAACTTCACTGGTCAGTGTGAGGCCGACAGAGCCTATTATTGCACCATTTTCACAGTCGGACAGTCGGGTGTGAGTGTTACAGACAAATAACAGCGTTAATCAGAACCAGCAAAGCAACACTGCTGTGTTTGATTGGACGATCTAGAGGGAACTTTACTGTGTATCTAACACCGTGCTGTATCTGTCCTGGGAGTGTTTGATGGGGACAGTGTAGAGGGAGCTTTACTCTGTATCTAACCCCGTGCTGTATCTGTCCTGGGAGTGTTTGATGGGGACAGTGTAGAGGAAGCTTTACTCTGTATCTAACCCTGTGCTGTATCTGTCCTGGGAGTGTTTGATGGGGACAGTGTAGAGGGAGCTTTACTCTGTATCTAACCCCGTGCTGTATCTGTCCTGGGAGTGTTTGATGGGGACAGTGTAGAGGGAGCTTTACTCTGTATCTAACCCCGTGCTGTACCTGTCCTGGGAGTGTTTGATGGGGACAGTGTAGAGGGAGCTTTACTCTGTATCTAACCCCGTGCTGTACCTGTCCTGGCAGTGTTTGATGGGGACAGTGTAGAGGGAGCGTTACTCTGTATCTAACCCCGTGCTGTGCCTGTCCTGGGAGAGTTTGATGGGGACAGTGTAGAGAGAGCTTTACTCTGTATCTAACCCCGTGCTGTATCTGTCCTGGGAGAGTTTGATGGGGACAGTGTAGAGGGAGCTTTACTCTGTATCTAACCCCGTGCTGTATCTGTCCTGGGAGTGTTTGATGGGGACAGTGTAGAGGGAGCTTTACTCTGTATCTAACCCCGTGCTGTACCTGTCCTGGGAGTGTTTGATGGGGACAGTGTATAGGGAGCTTTACTCTGTATCTAACCCCGTGCTGTATCTGTCCTGGGAGTGTTTGATGGGGACAGTGTAGAGGCAGCTTTACAATAAGAGGGCCAAAAGGCTCCTCCTGCTCCTATCTTCTATGTATCCATGTATCTCCTGCTCTGCCCTGCCATACAAACACTCTGGCTGACATTTCAGAGCTTCCACATTTTGACTCGCTTCTATTGCTTTCTTTAGCATCAGTTTCTCGTCTTTCAGCCGACATGAACTCACCAAGGGGTCCCTCAGGCCGAGAACCAATCTATCTTGAATCAGATCATCATTTACCTGTCCAAATTCACATGATTTTGCCAGATGTATTACTGCCACGACATACCGTTCAATGGTCTTGATTACACTCTGAACTCTGGTTTTGAATACATATCATTCATATGTAACATTCATTCAGGGTTCAAAATGTGCATTCAAAGCTTTCAAAATCCCTGCTGCCTGTTTTTGCTTGTCTGTTGGATTTAAGGTGCTGTTCACTTTGTGACAGTCCTTCTCCAGTAGGATTAACAGTCTTTCTGATCGAGTCTGTTGCAATCTCATAGTTGCACCATTGGAAATGGAAAAACTGCAAGTTTTTCCTGCATCATTTTTAAACTGGACTGGAGATCCCAAAGAATCAGAAGCTTTATTTTTCTGCCACATCCTCTGCATGCTTCGAGATAACCAGGGGACTCTCGATTTGGCCATTCCATCATTTCCCCTCACAAATACTGCAGAATGTGAAAGACAAATGAGCAAACTATTCACCAGCCAGTCCTTTATTGCTTCCCTCTTCTCTCACTACCTCAAATTCTCTAGCTCACTAAACTCCCAAGCTCAGTCACGATGACAAGCTGTTCTTTTGGGAGGTTTCAGCCAAGCCATTACATAACATCCCTGCAGTGCAAAAGGAGGCTATTCAGCCCATTAAGTCTGTCCCAATCCTCTGAAAGAGGACCCCAAAGGGACCCGGATCCCTGGCGCTGAGACAGTAGTGCTAACCAGTGTGCCATCGTGCTGCCCTGAATGACATTTCTCGGCTTTCATAGAATGAAAGAATCCCTAAAGTGCAGAAGGAAGCCATTTGGCCCATCAAGTCCACATCGATCCCGTGAAGGAGCACCCGACCAATCCCCGACCCTATCCTGTAATCCCATGTAAGGGACAATTTAGCATGGCCAATCCACCTAACCTGCACATCCTTGGACTGTGGGAGGAATCCGGAGGAAACCCACGCAGACACGGAGAGAAAGTGCAGACTCCGCACAGACAGTCACTCGAGGACGGAATGGACCCCGGGTCCCTGGCACTGTGAGGTAGCAGTGCTGACCACTGTGCTACCGTGCTGCCCTAGGTTTACAGAATTGCCACCACACCCCTATCTTAGTGGAATGTATAACAGTGAGAACAATCCACATCAACATAGCCTGGGCAGACGGGGAGCCGCCACATCCTGACCAGAAACTGAAGGTGCCGCTCACTGGGTGCGAGTTCCTGCTTCCCCCACCCGGGGCTGGCGGGTGGGGGGCTGGGGGAGGGGGGGGAGGTAGGAGGCGGCTTGCTATTGGCCGGCGGTGGGTGGGACCTGTTGTTGGCACCCTCTGCCACTGGGAAACTCACAGCGAGGGGGTCGGCATCGATGGGACTGGAAGACCGTACCCGTGGGAAGGGCTGGAAAACGGGAAAACGGCATTGATTGTCACTGATTTTACTGCAAGCTGTGGATGTGACAGCTCCCCCCTCAGCCCGCCTCAATGACCATTGTGTTTGTAATGGTTTAGGAACCCAGAGAGCCATATTTAAACAAGCAATGAGACACTGGGAGAAGTTTACCTGTGTGACATTTGTGGAGCGAAGCAGCGAGGAAAGTTTCATCGTTTTCACGTACAGACCATGTGGGTAAGTGTATTTGAATCGAAAGGTTGGGTTTCGACCGGCAGCACAATTCTTATTTTGTTGCGATACCACAGAGCGAGGGAACGGTAATGTCAAATAATCCAGAGACCTACGCGATCGCTCTTGAGGATGAGTTCAAATCCCATAAATTCGTTGAGTAACATCTAATAAAAAAGCTAGTATGAATAAGGGTGACCATTCATTTAGCGTAATTGTTGTCAATTGTCGCCTCGGAGCAGGCAATCTCACCATTGCCCCAGACAATATTTAATCCTGGATGATTTGGTCATTTCCCTCATCGAATCATAGAATTTACAGTGCAGAAGGAGGCCATTCGGCCCATTGAGTCTGCACCGGCTCCTGGAAAGAGCACCCTACCCAAGCCCACACCTCCACCCTATCCCCGTAACCCAGTAACACCCACCTAACCTTTTTCTGGGGACGCTAGGGGGCAATTTATCATGGCCAATGCACCTAACCTGCACATCTTTGGACTGTGGGAGGAAACCGGAGCACCCGGAGGAAACGCACGCAGTCACGGGGAGAACGTGCAAACTCAGCACAGTGACTCAAGCCGGGAATCAAATCCGGGTCCCTGGTGCTGTGAGGGCTGCAGTGCTAATCACTGTGCTACCATCCCGCCCTCCTGTGCTATCTGTGGGATCTTCCTATGCGGCAATTGGTTTGAACATGTCCTATATGAGAATTGTAATCACATTTCAGAAGTATTGCGTTGGTTGTAAAGCACATCCAATGGTCAGATTTCCATTTTGGGCAGAGTATATTTTGGGGAGGACGGAGACACACTGAGCATGTGCTGACGGAAGCTGTACTCTGATTGGTCTCCAGGTGCTGTTCCTATGTCGGTCGGCGAGGGGGCGGTCCCCAGGCCATCTCCATCGGCAAAAACTGCGATAAGTTTGGGATTGTGGTTCACGAGTTGGGACATGTGATCGGGTTCTGGCACGAACACACCAGGCCAGACAGAGACGCTCATGTCAGCATCATCCGGGAAAACATTCAGCCAGGTAGGAAGCCTCATCCTCCCAGAGACCGTGTCGTCAGTGTGGAGGCACGGGGCGGTGGGGGGGGGGGAGCACAGCTGGGCCAGACTCCGGGGAATCCCAGTGGGATTCCCATGGATATCCATGGTAGTGGAGTCAGACACTTTAGGAACTTTCAAGCGGTTATTGGATAGGTACATGGAGTGCACTAGAATGATTGGGAGTAGGTTGATTTAAGGTTGATCCAAACCAGGGGCTGGTTTAGCTCACTGGGCTAAATCGCTGGCTTTGAAAGCAGGCCAGCAGCATGGTTCAATTCCCGTACCAGCCTCCCCGGACAGGCGCCGGAATGTGGCGACTAGGGGGCTTTTCACAGTAACTTCATTGAAGCCTACTCGTGACAATAAGCGATTTTCATTTTCATTTTCATTTGATCTTAGTTTCAGACTAGTTCGGCACAACATCGTGGGCCGAAGGGCCTGTACTGTGCTGTACAGTTCTATGTTCCAAAACATCCAGAACAAACTACCCTATTGACCATGCTTCTGGTCACCCGGTGTGGTTCAGTGTCTCACTGATGCAATGGGATGCGTTCTTCTATTAAAGTCACTGCAGGTTGTTGTTGGCAGAGGTCACAGTGCCAGGGAGAAGTGGGGGTATGAAAATAGGAGTGAGAATTTTAAAATGTCTGAGCACCTTCTGTCGTATTGTATGATAGAATCTCTACAGCAGGGGTGGGCAAACTACGGCCCGCGGGCCGCATGCGGCCCGCCAAAGGTATTTCTGCGGCCCACCAAGTCATTTAAAAAAAAAAAAAAAAATTTTTTTTTAAAAAATTTTTTTTTTTTTTTTTTTAATTTTTTTTTTAAGGTTACTGGGGGGGGGGGGCTGTTGGGTTACTTACTGGTATAGGGTGGATACGTTGACTTGAGTAGGGTGATCATTGCTCGGCACAACGTCGAGGGCCGAAGGGCCTGTTCTGTGCTGTACTGTTCTATATGAGGCGCCCAGAAGCATAACCGGGTGAAGTAATTATTTTACTTAATATACTATGCGGCCCTTTGTGAATTGTGAATTTCTGAATGTGGCCCTTGCACGGAAAAGTTTGCCCACCCCTGCTCTACAGTGTAGAAGGAGGCCATTTGGCCCATTGACTCTCCAACAGAGAACCCTACCTAGGCCCAGACCCCACCCTGTCCCCTTCACCCCACCTAACCTTGGACATTAAGGGGCAATTTATCATGGCCAATCCACCCAACCTGCACATCTTTGGACTGTGGGAGGAAACCGGAACATCCGGAGGAAACCCACGCACACACGGGGAGGACGTGCAGACTCCGCACAGACAGTCACCCAACGCTAGAATCAAGCCTGGGCTGGACACAGTAAGTAAAGTCGCCACAGTCCCAGATGACCAGAGGCTGCTTTCCTCTTTGAGGGGGGAGCTGACAGGTGGTGGTTTAACCTGAGGGTCACTACACCTCAGGCGAGGGGTGAGATTGAGAAGGCGGGGCCTTCATGAATAACCTCAGCTGGTACGGGAATTGAACCCACGCTGCTGGCCTCGCTCCACATCACAAACCAGCCGTCCAGCCCACTGAGCTAAACCCGACCCCCATCACGGAACAAAGCACACAATGTGGAAGAATGAATATCTTACCCTGACTTATTACATTTTAAATACATTTTTCATATTATTTTCATTGATAAATGGGCAAGGTTGGTGAATTTGCAAAATGGCTGCTTCCCAAAATCATCGCAACGATTTGATTGGTTAGTTCCTTGTTGTTTGCCAGTTCTGATTGGTTGGAGCAGTTGGACGAGTTTCTTTGCTCACTTCTCCCTGGTTGAGAACGGCTGAGGTTGTCAACCTGCTGCTGGCCAATCAGATATTGGCAGGTGGTGCCTTTGGGAAGTGAGGTTCAATAGCCAAGCCGTCAAACACAGTGATGCCTCTCCCGGTGTCATGGTAACGCTGATTGTTGTTGTATCACAGGGCAGGAGTACAACTTCCTGAAGATGGAGCCTGCGGAAGTCAATTCTTTGGGAGAGACGTATGACTTTGACAGTATCATGCATTATGCCAGAAACACCTTCTCCAGGTTGGCTATCAAGGTTTTGTTGAGTTTGTTCTTCCTGTCAATGGTAGCCAGCAATTGGAGATTATCGGATCGGTGCTGCTGAAATGGGAGTGAGACCCTCACTGGGAATTCTTGCTTTGATCATCTTTTCCTTGTCCTCCTCTCCTCCACTCTGATTCCCAGATTTCACCTTCTCGGCCTGTGTCAATTGGATTGAGGATTTGGGTTTGAATCCCATTAAAGGGGCAACTTGAGATGGAGGCCTAGGCAATAATATTCCCAAGGTGTCCAGTTTCTGTGACCCATGATTCCAAGTTAGCATCGTTGCGATGAGGGGCTCCAGAAAGGCTCCCTCCTGTCTTGCCCATTCCATCAGGTGGAATGGCTCCACAGAAGGAAGAGTAGGAGTGTTCCTCCTATGTCTTAGTCAGCATCGCCCCAAAACAGACAAACTCACCCGTTTACTCATTACTGCTTGTGGGATCTTGCTCTGCTGCTACATCAGAAATAGAGGCACAGAACTTTACAGCACAGAAAGATGCCCATCGGCCCATTGGCCCATCATGTCTGTGCTAGCCACCAACGTCTATCTATCCCAACCCCATTGTCCAGCACTGGCACCATAGCTTTGTACGCTCTGTCATTTCAAATGCTTGTCTAAATGCTTCTTTGATGTTGTGGGGGTTCCTGCCTCTACCACCCTTTCAGGCAGCAAGTTCCAGATTCCCACCACCCTCTGGGTGAATAGGTTGTTCCTCAAATCCCCTCTAAATCTCCTGCTAACCCTGTACCCCCTGGTTATTGACCCCTCTACTAACGGGAAAAGTTCCTTCCTATCAACCCTATCTACTCCCTCATAATGTTCTACATCTCAATCATGTCCCCCCCCTTAGTCTCCTCTGCTCCAAGGAAAACAATCCCAGTCTATCCAATCTCTCTTCACAGCTAAAACTCTCCAGCCCAGGCAACATCCTGGTGAATCTCCTCTGCAGCCTTTCCAGTGCGATCACTTCCCTCCTATAATGTGGATTCCAGAACTGCACACAATACTCCAGCTGTGGCCTAACCAATGTTTTATACAGTTCCAGCATAACCTCTCTGCTCTTAAACTCTATATCTCAGCTAATAAAGGCAAGTATAAGCCTTCTTAACCACACCTACCTGTCCTGCTGCCTTCTGGGAACTATGGACAATCATCCCAAGGCCCCTCTGGCTCTCTGTACTTCCTAGGGTCCAAACATTCATTGTATCTTCCCTTACCTTGTTAGTCCTCCCAGAATGCATCACCTCGCACTTTTCAGGGTTAAATCCCATTTGCCACTGTTCTGCCCGTCTAACCAGCTCATCTATATTGTTCTTTAATCTAAGTTTTTCTTCCTCGCTATTTACCACACCACCAATTTTTGTGTTGTCTGCAAACTCACTGATCATACCCCCCACATTAACGTCCAAATCATTAATCTACACTACAAACAGCAAGCGACTCAGCATCGATCCCTGTGGAACACCCACTGAACCACAGGCTTCCGGTCACAAAAACAATCTTCAACCATTACCCTCTGCTTCCTGACACTGAGCTGATCTTGGGCAAATTTGCCAAATTAGACCATAAGACAGAAGACATAGGAGCAAAATTAGGCCACTTGGTCCATCGAGTCTGCTTCGCCATTCAATCATGGCTGATATTTTCTCATCCCCATTCTCCTGCCTTCTCTCCATAACCCCTGATCCCCTTATTAATCAAGAACCTATCTATCTCTGTCTTAAAGACACTCAATGAATTGGCCTCCACAGCCTTCTGCGGCAAAGAGTTCCACAGATTCACCACCCTCTGGCTGAAGAAATTCCTCCTCATCTCTGTTTGAAAGCATCGTCCCTTTAGTCTGAGATGATGTCCTCTGGTTCTAGTTTGTCCTCCGAGTAGAAACATCCTCTCCACGTCCACTCTATCCAGGCGTCGTAGTATAGAACATAGAACACTACAGCGCAGTACGGGCCCTTCGGCCCTCGATGTTGCGCCAACCTGTGAAACCATCTGAAGCCTATCTGACCTACACTATTCCATTTTCATCCATATGTCTATCCAGTGACCACTTAAATGCCCTTAAAGTTGGCGAGTCTACTACTGTTGCAGGCAGGGCGTTCCACACCCCTACTACTCTCTGAGTAAAGAAACTGCCTCTGACATCTGTCCTATATCTACCACCCCTCAATTTAAAGCTATGTCCCCTCGTGTTGGTCATCACCATCCGAGGAAAAAGACACTCACTGTCCACCCTATGTAACCCTCTGACTATCTTATATGTCGCTATTAAGTCACCTCTCAGCCTTCTCCTCTCTAACGAAAACAACCTCAAGTCCCTGAGCCTTTCCTCGTAAGACCTTCCCTCCATACCAGGCAACATCCTAGTAAATCTCCTCTGAACCCTTTCCAAAGCTTCCACATCCTTCCTATAATGTGGTGACCAGAACTGCACGCAGTACTCCAGGAGTGGCCGCACCAGAGGTTTGTACAGCGGCAGCATGACCTCGTGGCTCCAAAAGTTTTAATAAGATCCCATCTTATCCTTCTGAACTCCAACGAGTACAGACCTCAAATGTTCCTCATACGACAAGCTCTTGATTCTAGGAATCATTCTTGTGAACCTCCTGTGGACCCTTTCCAAAACCAGCACATCCTTCCTTAGATACGGGGCCCAAAACTGCTCACAATACTCCAAATGGGGTCTGACCAGAGCCTTATACAGCCTCAGAGGTACATCCCTGGTCCTGTATTCTAGCCCTCTTGACATGAATGCTAACATTCCATTTGGCTTCCTAACTGCTGACTGAACCTGCACGTTAACCTTAAGAGAATCTTGAACAAGGACTCCCATGTCCCTTTGTGCTTCTGATTTCCGAAGCATTTCCCCATTTAGAAAATAGTCTATGCCTAAATTCCTCCTTCCAAAGTGCATAACCTCACACTTTTCCACATTGTATTCCATCTGCCACTTCATTGCCCACTCTCCTAGCCTGTCCAAATCCTTCTGCAGCCCCCCTGCTTCCTCAATACTACCTATCCCTCTACAGACCTTTGTATCATCTGCAAACTTAGCAACAGTGCCTTCAGTTCCTTCTTCCAGATCATTAATGTATATTGTGGTCCCAGCACAGACCCCTGAGGCACACCACTAGTCACCAGCTGCCACGGGCTCTTACCTTCTTGGTCAATCTCCCATGCAGGACCTTGTCGAAATTCTTACTGAAGTCTATGTAAACTACATCAACTACACTGCCCTCATCTACACCTCTAGTCACCTTCTTGAAAAATGTAATCAAATTTGTTGGGCATGATCTCTGTCTGACAAAGCCGTGCTGACTGTCCGTGATTAATCCTCGTCTCTCCAAGTGAAAATTAATTCTGTCCCTCAGAATTTTTTCCAATAATTTCCCTGTCACTGATGTAAGACTCGCTGGCCTGTAATTACCTGGTTTCACATTTCTTCCCTTCTTGAATTTAAAAAAAATTTAAGTGCCCAATTTTTCCAATTAAGGGGCAATTGTTTTTTATTTATCAGAAATTTATAGTAACCAATTCTTCTTTTCCAATTGAGGGGCAATTTATCGTGGCCAATCCACCTGCCCTGCACATCTTTGGGGGTGAAACCCAGGCAGACACGGGGTGAATGTGCTGATCCAGAGGAACCTCAGTACTGATCCAGAGGAGCCTCTGTGCTGATCCAGAGGAGCCTCTGTGCTGATCCAGAGGAGCCTCTGTGCTGATCCAGAGGAAACTCAGTACTGATCCAGAGGATCCTCAGTATTGATCCAGAGGACCCTCAGTACTGATCCAGAGGAGCCTCAGTACTGATCCAGAGGACCCTCAGTACTGATCCAGAGGATCCTCAGTACTGATCCAGAGGAACCTCAGTACTGATCCAGAGGAGCCTCAGTACTGATCCAGAGGAACCTCAGTGCTGATCCAGAGGAGCCTCAGTACTGATCCAGAGGAGCCTCTGTGCTGATCCAGAGGAGCCTCTGTGCTGATCCAGAGGAGCCTCTGTGCTGATCCAGAGGAACCTCAGTGCTGATCCAGAGGAGCCTCAGTACTGATCCAGAGGAGCCTCAGTACTGATCCAGAGGAAGCTCAGTACTGATCCAGAGGAGCCTCAGTACTGATCCAGAGGAGCCTCGGTACTGATCCAGAGGAACCTCAGTACTGATCCAGAGGAGCCTCAGTACTGATCCAGAGGAGCCTCAGTACTGATCCAGAGGAACCTCAGTACTGATCCAGAGGAGCCTCAGTACTGATCCAGAGGAGCCTCAGTACTGATCCAGAGGAGCCTCAGTACTGATCCAGAGGAGCCTCAGTACTGATCCAGAGGAGCCTCAGTACTGATCCAGAGGAGCCTCAGTACTGATCCAGAGGATCCTCAGTACTGATCCAGAGGAACCTCAGTACTGATCCAGAGGAACCTCAGTACTGATCCAGAGGAGCCTCAGTACTGAGTTCAGCTTCAAGCTCCAAATTTAATCTACTTCCTGCCTTTCTCTGTCCCTCACCGCATTTCCACGGAATCCCTGCTCCTCAGCACTGGGGGTATTTAACACTGGCCTGTCTGTGTTATAGGGAGTAATCCCTGCTCCTTGTATTGATGGCTCTCACTGGCTTATTTATGCTAATGGATTGATTTCAATATCTGTGTGAAGCCACCACCCTTCGCCCCATGTCTGCTACATTCAGTTGTGTGTCTGTGTAAACGATGTGTTTCACCTCATCCTCCAAATGTGCAGTTGTCTCTCTGAACTGCTTCACCCCACTGTCTGGGTGGGAGTTAACTAAATGGGAACAAAGTCCCATAGCGAACGTACTTAGCCACGTCTTTCCCGGCACAGCGCCAAGAAGCACAGGGGCTGGTTTCGCACACTGAAATGAAATGACAATCGCTTATTGTCACAAGTAGGCTTCAAACGAAGTTACTGTGAAGAGCCCCTAGTTGCCACATTCCACCGCCTGTTTGGGGAGGCTGGTACGGGCACAGGGCTAAATCGCTGGCTTTGAAACCAGACCAAGGCAGGCCAGCAGCACGGTTCAATTCTCGTACCAGCCTCCCCGAATCCCTTAATCCCTTTATTCTTCAAAAAACTATCTGTCTTTACCTTAAAAACATGTAATGAAGGAGCCTCAACTGCTTCACTGGGCAAGGAATTCCATAGATTCACAACCCTTTGGGTGAAGAAGTTCCTCCTAAACTCAGTCCTAAATCTATTTCCCCTTATTTTGAGGCTATGTCCCCTAGTTCTGCTGTCACCCGCCAGTGGAAACAACCTGCCCGCGTCTATCCTATCTATTCCCTTCATAATTTTAAATGTTTCTATAAGATCCCCCCTCATCCTTCTAAATTCCAACGAGTACAGTCCCAGTCTACTCAACCTCTCCTCATAATCCAACCCCTTCAGCTCTGGGAGTAACGTAGTGAATCTCCTCTGCACACCCTCCAGCGCCAGTACGTCCTTTCTCAAGTAAGGAGACTAAAACTGAACACAATACTCCAGGTGCGGCCTCACTAACACCTTATACAATTGCAGCATAACCCCTCTAGTCTTAAACTCCATCCCTCCAGCAATTGAGGACAAAATTCCATTTGCCTTCTTAATCACCTGTTGCACCTGTGAACCAACTTTCTGTGACTCATGCACTAGCACACCCAGGTCTCTCTCTGCGCAGCGGCATGCTTTAATATTTTATCGTTTAAATAACAATCCCGTTTGCTGTTATTCCTACCAAAATGGATAACCTCACATTTGTCAACATTGTATTCCATCTGCACAGAGGGGATCGTGTGGCCGAGCTGCACATAGACCCATTCTGTGCACTAAGGAGCTCCACTAAATTTCATCCTGAATGCTGGAGCACCCAAAGCAAGCCCTGTACCCTCTCCCATGCCCCAACTCACCAGGTCCCCCTCAACTCCCCAACACCCAGGGCACCCCAAACCTGATCATCACTGCAAAGAAAATGCAACACCAACTCAGAATTGCCGATGCCAACTAGCAGTGCCACCTTGGCAGTCTGAAACCCAGGTGGTACTGCCAGGGCAGCACCAGCTATGCCAGGGTATCACCTTGCCATGTACATGGGGCCTCCGATCCCCTGGGAGATCCCGCGAGTGCCGTTCCATCTGGCCCCCATTCATGGGGCCCCACGGTAGCATGGTGGTTAGCATCAATGCTTCACAGCTCCAGGGTCCCAGGTTCGATTCCCGGCTGGGTCACTGTCTGTGTGGAGTCTGCACGTCCTCCCCGTGTGTGCGTGGGTTTCCTCCGGGTGCTCCGGTTTCCTCCCACAGTCCAAAGATGTGCGGGTTAGGTGGATTGGCCATGCTAAATTGCCCGTAGTGTAAGGTTAATGGGGGGATTGTTGGGTTACGGGTATGTGGGTTACGTGGGTTTAAGTGGGGTGATCATGGCTCGGCACAACATTGAGGGCCGAAGGGCCTGTTCTGTGCTGTACTGTTCTATGTTCTAAGTACTGACCAGCAGCCGCCCAAGATCTCTGAGGTGAAGGGGATAGATCCCAGAGCCTCGGGTACTCCTGGAATCTGCACATTAAAGTGAGACTAGCTGTCTGGCTCTAATATGCAGATTTGCTAAAAGGGCTGGATTTACATCGCAACATCTCACGAGATCGTGTTATATCTCCGGAGGCATTGCGAGTCGGGTAGATCCCGGGCGCGTAGTCTCCCGGCTTCTATTGGCCACGCTGCCCCGCGGAGAGCTCATTCCTGGAGCAGCGTGGCTGTAAAATCGCGGTCCTATCTCCCCCACAGCTACTCAACTCAACTGCTTGGCCAGAATTGTACACTCCCCCTCTGAGCAGGTTCTGAAGCTGGGTGGGGGGGGGAGGACATTGTGTGTGTGGGGGGGGGCGGGTGGGGGGGAGTTGGGAGTGGGAAATCCCATTGACGGGTTCCAGGGTTCCAGGGTGCAGGTTCCAGACCCCGCCCCGGACTGGTTGGGGTTTTACGTTGTGGTAGGGACTGTCGGGCCTTGGGTGGGAAGCCCAGCCCACCCTTGCTCCAATTAAGACCATCATGTGGCCAAACCTACAGCTACTTCAGGGTCCTTTTCCACATTAGGCTGACAGGCGGAGGGGAGAATCTCGGATAGAATCCCGCGCTGCTTGATCTCGGATAGAATGAGGAGCAAAGGTCGTCTCCATCCGGAGGCCCCTTCTAACTGTGGATGTCCGACCCTTAAGGCTCAGTGACCTCCCTCGAACTCCTTCCTTCCCTGGCCGATCCCCCGAGATCCAGATCACCCACCTCGCGAACGCCCCCCCAGATTGTTTCCTACTCTTGCTGCCCTGGGACCACTGCCACATGCCCGTACTCGGGGTCCTGGGACTTGGGTTTGTGTGGGTGGGTTCCTTCACTCCCATTGGCCCAATGCAAAGTCTGTGTATCTCCAATCCCCTTCAATTCACTCTTCAGCCTCACCAACAGGAATCTGATCCTCGACCTTTCCTCAGCCCCGGGTGGGGGGGGGGGGGGGGGGGGGGGGGGGGTGGTCCCAGACATTTGATTTCACTGCTGAGCTCTGGTGACAAGCGAACATTTAGCCCCGTTGATGCCATTTCTGATTTATAATTCAACCTGAGCCCACCCGAACCTGGCCAATGCCCGCCCCGGTGTGTGCATGAGGGACAATGTCCATCTAAAGGTGTGTGAGCAAGAAGGTTTAAAAATGGACCATGTTCAGTCCAGATGTGTGGACAGGGGGAAGTCTCCAACCAGATGTGTACACACGGGGATTCTCTCTCCAGATGTGTACACACGGGGATTCTCTTTCCAGATGTGTACACAAGGGGATTCTCTCTCCAGATGTGTACACATGAGGCAGTGCCCATGTACTGCTTGGGCCGTGGGGTCAACATCCACAGGATGTTTTGGGTTGGGCATTTCTTAATCCTGCTTGTTAGAACAAAGAACAAAGAAACGTACAGCACAGGAACAGGCCCTTCGGCCCTCCAAGCCTGCGCCGACCATGCTGCCCGTCTAACCTAAAATCTTCCACACTTCCTGGGTCCATTTCCCTCTATTCCCATCCTATTCATGTATTTGTCAAGATGCCCCTTAAACGTCACTATCGTCCCTGCTTCCACCACCTCCTCCGGCAGTGAGTTCCAGGCACCCACAACCCTCTGCGTAAAAAACTTGCTTCGTACATCTCCTCCAAACCTTGCCCCTCACACCTCAAATCTATGCCTCCTAGTAATTGATCCCTCTCTGGCAAACAGCCTCTGACTATCCACTCTGTCTATGCCCCTCATAATTTTGTAGACCTCTGTCAGGTCACCCCTCAACCTCCGTCGTTCCAGTGAGAACAAACCAAGCTTATTCAACCTCTCCTCGTAGCTAATGCCCTCCATACCAGGCAACGTCCTGGTCAATCTCTTCTGCACCCTCTCTAAATCCTCCACATCCTTCTGGGAGTGTGGCGAACAGAATTGAACACAATATTCAAAGTGTGGCCTAACTAAGGTTCTATACAGCTGCAACATGACTTGCCAATTCTTATACTCAATGCCCCGGCCAATGAAGGCAAGCATGCCGTATGCCTTCTTGACTACCTTCTCCACCTGTGTTGCCCCTTTCAGTGACAAGGGGAAAATCAGCCATTAAATAATGCCTGGAATCCAGCGAGGCTCTGGGTAAGATTCTCCTCAGGCATTGGGTGGGATGGCGATGGAAGATCTGTATGCTAGGACTAACCTCCTGCATAATAATAATAAGGGCAGCATGGTAGCACAGTGGTTAGCACATTTGCTTCACAGCTCCAGGGTCCCAGGTTCGATTCCCGGCTTGGGTCACTGTCTGTGTGGAGTCTGCACGTTCTCCCCGTGTCTGCGTGGGTTTCCTCCGGGTGCTCCGGTTTCCTCTCACAGTCCAAAGATGTGCAGGTTAGGTGGATTGGCTGTGATAAATTGCCCCTTAGTTTCCAAAAAAAAAGGTTAGGTGGGGTTACGGGGATAGGGCGCAAGTGTGGGCTTAAGTGGAGTGCTCTTTCCAAGGGCGGACTCGATGGGTCGAATGGCCACCTTCTGCAATGTAAATTCTATAAGATTTCACCCCCCGCCCCCTTCTCCTCCGACCAGAGCCACCAACTCCACTGCTTCCCCTGGGGGAGTCAGATTCACCCCAGCCCAATGATCCTGAGGCGACTGCGATTGCCATACATTCCCAGCATGTGACAGGAAAGGCCCTCCAGTCGCCTCCTCTGCTATCATTGCCTGTAACCCATACAGCCTCCGGCCTACAACAGAATAGCCGGCCCGGTTTCCGGGGTGTTTCTGCATCTCTGACTCCCTCACCTTGCTGCTCCGTCAGTTCAACTCCGAACACATCCAACCTCGGCAGGATGTGATCGAAAGGGAATGGGAAGAGAAAGGGAGAAATAAAGGAGGTGAGAGAAACACAGAGCTGATGGAGGAGAGAGATTGAAAGAGGTAAAATAGGGCAGCACGGTGGCCTAGTGGTTAGCACAACCGCCTCACGGCGCTGAGGTCCCAGGTTCGATCCCGGCTCTGGGTCACTGTCCGTGTGGAGTTTGCACATTCTCCCCGTGTCTGCGTGGGTTTCGCCCCCACAACCCAAAGATGTGCAGAGTAGGTGGATTGGCCACGCTAAATTGCCCCTTAATTGGAAAAAATAATTGGCTAATCTAAATTTAAAAAAATAAAAATAAAAAATGAAAGAGGTAAAATTAACCTTTCCAAAGAACACAAAAATAGCCGTATAGATTGGGAGTTGGGTACCCGATTCTACCCGATCGCGAGTAAATCAGTCACAATCTGCCCACTAATACTGTCAGAAACATCCCACTCGCTGCTCCCATTAGTTTTGTGTTTGTCGCTCAAATTCTTATTTGATTGATCCAAACCCGTTACATTTGGAATGACCCCGCTCTTCGTTCTTTCCAAAAGGGGCGTTTTCTTGGATACCATCCTTCCGCGGAGGGTTGAAAACAGCATGAGGCCTCCCATTGGGCAGAGAGTAAGACTGAGTCAAGGTGACATCACCCAAGCCAAGAAATTGTACCGTTGTCCAGGTAACCGGCCAGGAACCTGGCGACTGTGAATGTTCCCTGCATGCACGGAGGGCAATGTCTTTGTCGTTGAAGTGATCAGAGAACATACGGCTTTGTAAATGAACAAAACTGTTTATTAACTAACTAAAACGCATTTCTCTGATGTCTACTATGATTACAGCTGGATACTATGGCTAAATAACAATAACTATGATTAACTAGTATTAATTACTATTGACTAAGGAGCCACTCGATATGCAACTGAACTGTTCTCCATGTTCTGCCTCACATGTGTCTGTGTTCCAGTAACGCCCTCCTGCCGCCACGCCACCTGTGGTCGGATGCCAGAATTGCAATCTGTGCATGCCGGCACTAATGTTTACATACAGTTTGGTTATTATATTATCTACACAGATGATAGTTCACATATAATCACAGCTACGGTTCTTTGAAACCTTTTGAGATTTAGTTAGAAAAAGATATAACTCATGCACCTCAGCATCGGTTCAGTGTGAATGTGACCGATGTGCATGTGATCAGCGTATATCCAACGATTGGCCAATTACTGACCTTAGAAATGGATGAGACACAGTTGGAGTCATGTGACTTTGAGACAGCGTAAAATGGACGTGAGTGTGTAAAATGGCCTGAGCGTGTAAAGTGGACATGAGTGCAAATGGCCTGAGTGTGTAAAGTGGACATGAGTGTGCAAAATGGGTGATCAGGAATCTATTGATTTCAGTGTAAGTTAAATGAAAAGATGTGTAAAATTTGTGCTCTCCTGATAGTACTTTGTGTTAATATGTCAATCCTGCACAATTGGATTGTTAGGAATAAATATATGCCCATAAGCTGTCTCAGTGAGAACCAGTCTTATAAACCTGTCTAACTGCACTCAGAACACTGACAGGATCTGATCCCACATTTCAGCAGGGTTCTAACCTCCACTGGGAGTATGCAGGGACTTGGGCCAAAATTCCAAATGTATAGACATGACAAACATGTCCTCCACCCTGGGAAAAAGCCTCTGACTATCCACTCTGTCTGTGCCCCTCATAATTTTGTAAACCTCTATCAGGTCGTCCCTCAACCTCTGTCGTTCCAGTGAGAACAAACTGAGTTTATCCAACCTCTCCTCATAGCTAATGCCCTCCATGCCAGGCAACATCCTGGTAAATCTCTTCTGCACCCTCTCTAAAGCCTCCACATCCTTCTGGTAGTGTGGCGACCAGAATTGAACACTATACTCCAAGTGTGGCCTAACTAAGGTTCTATACAGCTGCAACATGACTTGCCAATTTTTATACTCAATGCCCTGGCCAATGAAGGCAAGCATGCCGTATGCCTTCTTGACTACCTTCTCCACCTGTGTTGCCACTTTCAGTGACCTGTGGACCTGTCCACCCAGATCCCTCTGGCTATCAATACTCTTAAGGGTTCTCACATTTACTGTATATTTCCCATCTGTATTAGATCTTCCAAAATGCATTACCTCACATTTGTCTGGATTAAACGCCATAGGCAATCTCGCTGCCCAAGTCTCCAAACAATCTAAATCCTGCTGTATCCTCTGACAGTCCTCATCGCTATCCGCAATTCCACCAACCTTTGTGTCGTCCACAATCTTACTAATCAGACCAGTTACATTTTCCTCCAAATCATTTATATATACTACGAACAGCAAAGGTCCCAGCACTGATCCCTGCAGAACACCACTGGTCACAGCCCTCCAATCAGAAAAGCACCCTTCCATTGCTACTCTCTGCCTTCTATGACGGAGCCAGTTCTGTGTCACTTTGAACAATCTGTTGTATGCTGGCTATATGTTAAAATATCGTACTGTTCCATTTGATTTTAAAATTACTTCCTTATCCCATCAATCTCTTATTTGCTCTCATTCTCCTTCAGTTTCTCGCTATTATTCTTATAAATCTCATTTCCTCTTCAATTGATGTGTTTTTTACTGCTCTTCAATAGTTCCCCTGAAGCACTGTTGTCCATGTTGTGTGGGTGTGTCCCCTGGCCTGTGTTATGGGCCAGGGTTTAGAGAACCCCAAAGTGTCTCATGGAGTGCACCTGACCCACAACTTATAATAGATTGTGGTATGGGGAGCACACGGTCCACTCTACAGGTGTGGTACAGCAGAAATGGAAAAGTATCTTTTAAAGCAAAACAATGTTTATTCTATGAACTCAAGTTAACCTTTTTAAAACATACAGTGAACATCTTAGCAACCATTAATTCAAATACAACCCCCAAAGAATACAACACTAAGTAATTCTTACTTTCCTTTTAACATCCATAAGGCTTAAAACAAAACCTTTCAACAGAAGCACATCAGGTTAAAGTCACTACTGAAAGCAGTTATTAGTTTTAAATCACCAAAGGATCGATTTACATTCTTTAGATTACAGAGAGAGACTCTAATACCCCTTCTGGCTGTGACTGCAGCTACCCAGCTCTGAAGACGAAACTAAAACACACCCTGCAGCAAACAACCTAAAATGAAAGTAAAAAGCTGACATGCAGCCCAGCTCCACCCACTCTCTGACATCACAGCAGTAATAAACACTCATCTCTTAAAGGTACTCTCACTACAGATACTTATATACACGGCCATTTATAAACACCCACTTCTTAAAGGTACTCTCACTACAGATACTTATATACACACCCATTTATAAACACCCATTTCTTAAAGGTACTCTCACATGACACCTCCCCCCAAGAAAAAAAATAAACCATCAACTTCAAGATAGTTTCATTTTTCACCTTTTCTCCATCCTTTAAGAAATGCACACAGTAAATATGCTTTATCATTTAAAAATAACAACACACGCAAACAGGTATAATAATAGGCAGGGTGCTCTTTCCAAGAGCCGGTGCAGACTCGATGGGCCGAATGGCCTCCTTCTGCACTGTAAATGCTATGATCTATGATAACATAGTTCATTTTTTTTGTTCTTCTTCCTCCAACTGAAATCATTCTCGATTGACAGTCCCTTTGAACAAGAAGGTCTCTGCACGATCCATCCATTTCTCTACGCCTCGGCATGTCCCTTTCAGATACTTTAATTCAATTTGATCACAGAGTCCCTTGTAATTCTCCAACACAGGAGCATTGGTTATCACAGATTTCAGGCCGTCAAATGCTTGTTGAAAGTTACGCTTCTTGAGCCAGTCCGTCAGTGGAGCAACCGCGCTACAAATATTTTTCACCAATGTTCGAACAAATCCACTCATGCCAAGAAATCGCATTATTTCCCTTAATTTTGAGGGTATCAGAAACTCCTCAATAACTGTTGGTTTCACATCCCATGTGACCATTCGACACTGTCCAATTGAATGGCCAATGAAATTGGCTTGGGCTTTTCCAAATTCACTTTTGGCTAGGTTTATCACCAAACCCACCTCCTGAAGACTAACTCTGGTTTAGGTACCATCACTATGGGTAAGCTCCATTGGCTGCAACCCACTTCAATTATGCCATTTTAAGCATACTCTCAATCTCTTTGTTAACCTGTGCCAATTTTAAAGGGTTAAATCTGTATGGATATTGTTTGATTGGAACAGCATTTCCCACATCTACATCAGGGGTTGGTTTAGCTCACTCAGCTAAATCGCTGGCTTTTAAAGCAGACCAAGCAGGCCAGCAGCACGGTTCGATTCCCGTACCAGCCTCCCCGGACAGGCGCCGGAATGTGGCGACTAGGGGCTTTTCACAGCAACTTCATTGAAGCCTACTCGTGACAATAAGCGATTTTCATTTTTCATTTCATTTCATGTATAGCCATTTTAGTACTTCCCAATTTATCTCTACAACTTGCCCACGTGATATCAATAACTCTTTCAGGTCAGTCCGTTTTTCCCTCTGGATTTAACAATTTATCCTAATTTTTAAGAACATCCTCGTTTTCCAATTTAATTTGAGATATGTCAATTCACAGTCATCTGGGTTTGGTTCGTCACTTTGAGTTAGAATCATTAAAACCTCCTCCTTTTTCTCTCCTTCCCTTTCAAAGTACCTTTTAAGCATATTCACATGACACACTTGGTGAGTCTTCCTTCTATCTGGTGTTTTTACCACATAATTCACCTCACTTAATTTCCTTTCAATCTGATAAGACAAAACCGAGCTTTTAAAGGTTCACCTACCACTGGTAACAACACTAAAACTTTATCTCCACTGACAAAACTACGAACTTTAGATTTCTTGTCCGCTACCTGTTTCATCACATTTTGTGCAACTTTTAAATGTTGTCCAGCCAATTCATCTGCTCTATTTAATTGTTCCCTAAAATTTGACACATAATCCAATAATGTAATTTCCAATTTTCACTCACCAATTTTTCCTTAATCAATTTAAGTGGTCCTCTTACCACATGACTAAAAATGAGTTCAAAAGGACTAAATTTGATAGACTCATTAGGTGCATCCCTAATTGCAAACAGTACAAATGGAATTCCTTTATCCCAATCCTCTGGATAATCTTGACAATAAGCCCTCAACCTTGTCTTTAATGTCTGATGCCACCTTTCTAACGCTCCCTGCGATTCTGGATGGTACGCAGTTGATACAAATTGTTTTATTCCTAAGGTATCCATAACTTCTTTGAAAAACCTTGAGGTAAAATTTGATCCTTGATCCGATTGTATTTCTGTGGGTAGTCCATATCTAGTAAAGAATTTAAGTAACTCCTCCACAATCTTTTTAGCTGTAATATTACATACTGGAATGGCCTCTGGAAACCTAGTAGACACATCCATTATAGTCAAAAGATATTGATTCCCACTTTTCGTTTTAGAAAGTGGTCCTATGCAATCAATTAGGACCCTTGTAAAAGGTTCCTCAAATGCTGGAATGGGTATTAAGGGCACTGGTTTTATCACTGCTTGAGGTTTCCCTGTCACTTGACATGTGTGACATGGTTGACAAAATTAAACTATATCTTTATGTAGTCCGGGCCAATAAAAATGTTTCTGGATTTTATCTTGAGCTTTCCTTATTCCCAAATGATCTCCCACTGGTACCTCATGTGCAACTCGCAACACCTCCTTTCTATACCCTACCGGCAACACTATTTGATGAACGTCTGCCCACTTTTCAGCAGCCTGCATATGTAACGGTCTCCAATTTCTCATCAAGACATCACTTTTATGGTAATAATACTCTGGTATACTCTCAGGTTCCTCTTCCATGTATGCTTTCTGATACATCCGTTTTATTTCTATATCTTTTTGTTGTAACTCCGCCAATTTTCCTGAACTAAAAATATCCGCCTCATCCTCCACCTGTTCTTGTTCTTTTTCAACCATCTGATCAAAAATCGTTTCTGATAATTGCACTTCAACTTAATCTTCACTCTTTGATTTCTCCTCTTGTCTTAGCCTGTGACTTTGTGACCTTGTTACTACACAATCCGGAAATATCCCAGGATATTCGTCCTTCAACCCTTCAGTTGTCTGATTTTCCACTGGCTTATCAACCACAGTAGGCATCACTCGCACCTGCGATCCAACTATATCATTACCCAACATAAACTGTATTCCTGGACAAGATAGATTATCTATTACTCCTACTACCACTTCATCTCTCTTCACTGGAATTTCCAACCTTACCTTATATAATGGAACACTACTCCTCTCACCCTGAATTCCACATATTACCACCTTTTCTGGCAACATTCTTCTCAAACGACATAACTCCTCATCTCTTACCATTAGTCTCGCCCCTGAGACCACGGCGAGACTTCATTAAAGAGCGGAGAGACAGGGGTGAGACTTCATTAAAGAGCGCAGAGACAGGGGCAAGACTTAATAAAAGTGAGGAGAGACAGGGGCAAGACTTCATTAAAGAGCGGAGAGACGGGGCGAGGCTTCAGTAAAGAGCGGAGAGAGAGGGGCAAGACTTCATTAAAGAGCGGAGAGACAGGGGCGAGACTTCATTAAAGAGCGGAGAGACGGGGGCGAGACTTCATTAAAGAGCGGAGAGACAGGGGCGAGGCTTCATTAAAGAGCGGAGAGACAGGGGCGAGACTTCATTAAAGAGCGGAGGGACAGGGGTGAGACTTCATTAAAGAGCGCGGAGAGACAGGGGCGAGGCTTCATTAAAGAGCGGAGAGAGAGGGGCGAGGCTTCATTAAAGATCGCGGATAGACAGGGGCGAGGCTTCATTAAAGAGCGCGGAGAGACAGGGGCGAGACTTCATTAAAGAGCGGAGAGACGGGGGCGAGACTTCATTAAAGAGCGGAGAGACAGGGGCGAGGCTTCATTAAAGAGCGGAGAGACAGGGGCGAGACTTCATTAAAGAGCGGAGGGACAGGGGTGAGACTTCATTAAAGAGCGGAGAGAGAGGGGCGAGGCTTCATTAAAGAGCGGAGAGACAGGGGCGAGACTTCATTAAAGAGCGGAGAGACAGGGGCGAGACTTCATTAAAGAGCGGCGAGACAGGGGTGAGACTTCATTAAAGAGCGGAGAGACAGGGGCGAGACTTCATTAAAGAGCGCGGAGAGACAGGGGCGAGGCTTCATTAAAGAGCGCGGATAGACAGGGGCGAGACTTCATTAAAGAGCGGAGAGAGAGGGGCGAGGCTTCATTAAAGATCGCGGATAGACAGGGGCGAGGCTTCATTAAAGAGCGCGGAGAGGCAGGGGCGAGACTTCATTAAAGAGCGAGAGAGAGGGGCGAGGCTTCATTAAAGATCGCGGATAGACAGGGCGAGACTTTATTAAAGAGCAGAGACACAGGGGTGAGACTTCATTAAAGAGCGGAGAGACAGGGGCGAGACTTAATTAAAGAGCGGAGGGACAGGCGCGAGACTTAATTAAAGAGCACGGAGAGTTTTTCAGCGGTAGCAGCGAGAGCAGTAACCAGGGGGCTGTCGGGAAGGTAAGTTTCCCGTTTTAAAAACTTACCTTACAAGGTTCACTAGGGGAAGGCAGCAGTAGCCAGGCTCATGGCACTGTGGCTGGCTCTGCTGTACAGAAGGGCAGGAAAAAGAGTGGCAGGGCTATAGTCTTCGGGGATTCAATTGTAAGGGGAGTAGATAGGCGGTTCTATGGTACTAGCTAGATGGATAAAGAACTGGCTGGGTAACAGGAGACAGAGAGTAGAAATAGAAGTGAGTTTCTCAAAATGGAGAAGGGTGACTAGTGGTGTTCCACAGGGATTCGTGCTGGGACCACTGCTGTTTGTGATATACATAAATGATGTGGAGGAAGGTATAGGTGGTCCGATTAGCAAGTTTTCAGATGACCCTAAGATTGGTGGAGTAACAGATAGTGAAAGGGACTGTCAGAGAAGATTTTTGGACGATCTAATTCAAGAGCGGACTATACGGTAAATGAAAAAGCCCTGGGGGAAAACTGATGTGCAGAGAGATCTGGGAGTTCAGGTCCATTGTACCCTGAAGGTGGCAACGCAGGTTGATAGAGTGGTCAAGAAGGCATACAGCATGCTTGCCTTCATCGGACGGGGTATTGAGTACAAGAGTCGGCAGGTCATGTTACAGTTGTATAGGACTTTGGTTAGGCCACATTTGGAATACTGCGTGCAGTTCTGGTCACCACATTACCAGAAGGATGTGGATGCCTTGGAGAGGGTGCAGAGGAGGTTCACCAGGATGTTGCCTGGTATGGAGGGGGCTAGCTATGAAGAAAGGTTGAGTAGATTAGGATTATTTTCATTAGAAAGTCGGAGGTTGAGGGGGGACCTCATTGAGGTCTACAAAATTATGAGAGGTATGGACAGGGTGGATAGCAACAAGCTTTTCCCAGAGTGGGGGGATTCAATAACTAGGTGTCATGAGTTCAAGGTGAGAGGGGAAAAGTTTCAGGGAGATATGCGTGGAATGTTCTTTATGCAGTGGGTGGTGGGTGCCTGGAACGCATTACCAGCGAAGGTGGTAGAGGCGGGTGTCATAATATCCACTCATGTATTTCATGAGATGCAGACAGGCAGTGATTGACACACAGTATAACCAATGAACACACACGGCACAGAACAACCAATCACCAGACAGGACACCACCACTATAAAGCCCACAGGACATTAAGGCTCTGCCTCTCTCTCACAGGACACGGCTGGGGAGGTGGTCGCAGTGCACGGGCCGATGCGCATCATCACCATGTGATGGAGGGCTGGTCTGGTCAAGCCAGTAGGAGGTTATTGGTTGGGCTGGTGGAGTGTCGGCCCACAGCAGATTGTGTGCAGCAGTCAACAGGTTCAGTGGGGCAGTGTTGGACCATCTCCTGTGTCGGAAGCCTGTTTCTCATTTTACTGCATCCAGTTGCAGTCGATGTTAGACCAACACAGATAACACATCAGCAGGCATCGAGTCTGCTTCGCCATTCAATCATGGCTGATATTTTCTCATCCCTATTCTCCTGCCCCATAACCCCTGATCCCCTGATTAATCAAGAACCTATCCATCTTTGTCTTAAAGACACTCAGTGATTTGGCCTCCACAGCCTTCTGCGGCAAAGAGTTCCACAGATTCACCACCCTCTGGCTGAAGAAATTCCTCCTCATCTCAGTTTTAAAGGATCGTCCCTTCAGGCTGGATGGCTGTTATAAACCTGTTTGTGGAGATGCCGGCGTTGGACTGGGGTGAGCACAGTAAGAAGTCTTACAACACCACCTGAGGAAGGAGCTGCGCTCCGAAAGCTCGTGTTTGAATCAAACCTGTTGGACTTTAACCTGGTGTTGTAAGACTTCTTACTGTAATAAACCTGTTTGTGTGTGTGTTTGAGTGAGTTAGTGTAAGTGTGTGTGAGTGTGTGTGTGTGAGTGAGTTAGTGTAAGTGTGTGTGTTTGAGTGAGTTAGTGTGTGTGTGAGTGAGTTAGTGTGTGTGTGTGTGAGTGAGTTAGTGTAAGTGTGTGAGTGAGTTAGTGTGTGTGTGAGTTAGTGTAAGTGCGTGTGTTTGAGTGAGTTAGTGTGTGTGAGTGAGTTAGTGTAAGTGTGTGTGTGTGTGAGTGTGTGTGTGTGTGAGTGAGTTAGTGTAAGTGTGTGTGTTTGAGTGAGTTAGTGTGTGTGTGAGTTAGTGTGTGTGTGTGTGAGTGAGTTGGTGTAAGTGTGTGAGTGAGTTAGTGTAAGTGTGTGTGTTTGAGTGAGTTAGTGTGTGTGTGAGTGAGTTAGTGTAAGTGTGTGTGTGTGAGTGTGTGTGTGTGTGAGCGAGTTAGTGTAAGTGTGTGTGTTTGAGTGAGTTAGTGTGTGTGTGAGTTAGTGTGTGTGTGTGTGAGTGAGTTAGTGTAAGTGTGTGAGTGAGTTAGTGTAAGTGTGTGAGTGAGTTAGTGTAAGTGTGTGAGTGAGTTAGTGTAAGTGTGTGAGTTAGTGTAAGTGTGTGAGTGAGTTAGTGTAAGTGTGTGAGTGAGTTAGTGTAAGTGTGTGAGTGTGAGTTTGTGACTGGGGTGAAGGACTGTAGTTTGTGATCCCGGTGTACATGTCAGATTGTTCAGTGGCAGTGGCGAGGCGGCGGGGGGGGGGGGGGGGGGGAATGGGGGGGGGTATGAGGTGGGGGAGGGGAGGGATGGGGGGGAGGGGAGGGATGGGAGGAGGGATGGGGGAGGGGGGAATGAGGTGGGGGATGGGGGGAATGGGGGCGCGGAGGGGGAATGAGATGGGGGGGCGGAGGGGGGAATGAGGTGAGGGATGGGAGGGAATGGGGGAGGGAATGGGGGGAGGGGGGAATGAGGTGGGGGATGGGAGGAATGGGGGGCGGAGGGGGGAATGAGGTGGGGGATGGGAGGGAATGGGGGAGGGAATGCGGGGGAGGGGGGAATGAGGTGGGGGATGGGAGGGATGGGGGGTGGAGGGGGGAATGAGGTGGGGGTGGGAGGGATGGGGGAATGGGGGGGGAATGGGGGGGCGGAGGGGGAATGAGGTGGGGGATGGGAGGGATGGGGGGGGGGGGCTGGGTTGGAAACAAGGCTGATCCACTAACCTATCCCAAATCCTGGAATATCCTGCACTGACTATCGGGGGCTGGTTAATGGCCAGTGGCACACAGACACTCGCTCTCCCCCAGGTTTGCTGCTGTCTACTGCTGGGAACGATCTGTGAAGCAGCAGCCTGCAATCACCTGGGGGGGTGGGGGGGGGGGGGAACTCGACAGGAAGGCTCCTTGAACAATTCATTAACCGGCCTTAATTGCTGGAGTGTTCCAGCCGTGCTTCTTGTAAACCATTTGATCAAAGGGGAACCCGCCGTCCCTCTCCAGCAGTGACTGGTATTGACAGGTGTTTGCTGTGAGCTCTACTCCCCGAAGCCTCGCCTGTTAAAGTATCAAAGCGTGAGCCCAAAACGTTAACAAACGTAAAGCACGGGGGTGCATTTTAGTGTGAAACAGCCGACTGAACAGACCGGTTCCTGCCTCGATCAACAGCTGGTGGACTGGGAATTTTCAACCTTCCCCTAATGTGTTATATTGCTCAGTTTATTTTTGTAAATGTGATTTATTTCTCTGGTGGGCCCGATGCCGGTTCCTGTTGGATTACTGAGTCGCGGGTGCTGGCACAGAAACCCCTCGCTGGCACAGGAACCCCTCGCTGGCACAGAAACCCCTCGCTGGCACAGAAACCCCTCGCTGGCACAGAAACCCCTCACTGGCACAGAAACCCCTCGCTGGCACAGGAACCCCTCGCTGGGACAGGGACCCCTCGCTGGCACAGAAACCCCTCGCTGACACAGGAACCCCTCGCTGGCACAGGGACCCCTCGCTGGCACAGGAACCCCTCGCTGGCACAGAAACTCCTCGCTGGCACAGAAACCCCTCGCTGGCACAGAAACCCCTCGGTGGCACAGGAACCCTCACTGGCACAGGAACCCCTCGCTGGCACAGAAACCCCTCGCTGGCACAGGGACCCCTCGCTGGCACAGGAACCCCTCGCTGGCACAGAAACCCCTCGCTGGCACGGGAACCCCTCGCTGGCACAGGGACCCCTCGCTGGGACAGGAACCCCTCGCTGGCACAGAAACCCCTCGCTGGCACAGGAACCCCTCGCTGGCACAGGAACCCCTCGCTGGCACAGAAACCCCTCGCTGGCACAGGAACCCCTCGCTGGCACAGGAACCCCTCGCTGGCACAGAAACCCCTCGCTGGCACAGAAACCCCTCGCTGGCACAGAAACCCCTCGCTGGGACGGGAACCCCTCGCTGGCACAGGAACCCCTCGCTGGCACAGGAACCCCTCGCTGGCACAGAAGCCCCTCTCTGGCACGGGAACCCCTCGCTGGCACAGAAACCCCTCGCTGGCACAGAAACCCCTCGCTGGCACAGGAACCCCTCGCTGGCACAGGAACCCCTCGCTGGCACAGGGACCCCTCGCTGGCACAGGAACCCCTCGCTGGGACGGGAACCCCTCGCTGGGACGGGAACCCCTCGCTGGCACAGGAACCCCTCGCTGGGACAGGGACCCCTCGCTGGCACAGGAACCCCTCGCTGGCACAGGAACCCCTCACTGGCACAGAAACCCCTCGCTGGCACAGAAACCCCTCGCTGGCACAGAAACCCCTCGCTGGCACAGAAACCCCTCACTGGCACAGAAACCCCTCGCTGGCACAGAAACCCCTCGCTGGGACGGGAACCCCTCGCTGGCACAGGAACCCCTCGCTGGGACGGGAACCCCTCGCTGGCACAGGAACCCCTCGCTGGCACAGGAACCCCTCGCTGGGACGGGAACCCCTCGCTGGCACAGAAACCCCTCGCTGGCACAGGGACCCCTCGCTGGCACAGAAACCCCTCGCTGACACAGGAACCCCTCGCTGGCACAGAAACCCCTCGCTGGCACAGGAACCCCTCGCTGACACAGAAACCCCTCACTGGCACAGGAACCCCTCGCTGACACAGAAACCCCTCGCTGGCACAGAAACCCCTCACTGGCACGGGAACCCCTCGCTGGCACAGGAACCCCTCGCTGGCACAGAAACCCCTCGCTGGCACAGAAACCCCTCGCTGGCACAGGAACCCCTCGCTGGTACAGGAACCCCTCGCTGGCACGGGAACCCCTCGCTGGCACAGAAACCCCTCGCTGGCACGGTAACCCCTCGCTGGCACAGGAACCCCTCGCTGGCACAGGAACCCCTCGCTGGGACAGGAACCCCTCGCTGGCACAGAAACCCTTCGCTGGCACAGGAACCCCTCGCTGGCACAGGAACCCCTCGCTGGCACGGGAACCCCTCGCTGACACAGGAACCCCTCACTGGCACAGAAACCCCTCGCTGGCACGGGAACCCCTCACTGGCACAGGAACCCCTCGCTGGCACAGGAACCCCTCGCTGGCACGGGAACCCCTCGCTGGCACAGGAACCCCTCGCTGACACAGGAACCCCTCGCTGGCACAGGGACCCCTCGCTGGCACAGGAACCCCTCGCTGGCACAGGGACCCCTCGCTGGCACAGGAACCCCTCGTTGGCACAGGAACCCCTCGCTGGGACAGGGACCCCTCGCTGGCACAGAAACCCCTCGCTGGCACAGAAACCCCTCGCTGGCACAGAAACCCCTCGCTGACACAGAAACCCCTCCCTGGCACAGAAACCCCTCGCTGGCACAGGAACCCCTCGCTGGCACAGAAACCCCTCGCTGGGACGGGAACCCCTCGCTGGCACAGAAACCCCTCGCTGGGACAGGGACCCCTCGCTGGGACGGGAACCCCTCGCTGGCACAGGAACCCCTCGCTGGCACAGAAACCCCTCGCTGGCACAGAAACCCCTCGCTGACACAGGAACCCCTCGCTGGCACAGGGACCCCTCGCTGGCACAGGAACCCCTCGCTGGGACGGGAACCCCTCGCTGGCACAGGAACCCCTCGCTGGCACAGCAACCCCTCGCTGGCACAGGGACCCCTCGCTGGCACAGAAACCCCTCGCTGGCACGGGAACCCCTCGCTGGCACAGGAACCCCTCGCTGGCACAGAAACCCCTCGCTGGCACAGGAACCCTTCGCTGGGACGGGAACCCCTCGCTGGCACAGGAACCCCTCGCTGGCACAGAAACCCCTCGCTGGCACAGAAACCCCTCGCTGGCACAGAAACCCCTCGCTGGGACAGGGACCCCTCGCTGGCACAGGAACCCCTCGCTGGCACGGGAACCCCTCGCTGGCACAGGAGCCCCTCGCTGGCACAGGGACCCCTCGCTGGCACAGAAGCCCCTCGCTGGCACAGGAACCCCTCGCTGGCACAGGAACCCCTCGCTGGCACAGGAACCCCTCGCTGGCACAGGAACCCCTCGCTGGGACAGGGACCCCTCGCTGGCACAGGGACCCCTCGCTGACACAGAAACCCTTCGCTGGCACAGGGACCCCTCGCTGGCACAGGGACCCCTCGCTGACACAGAAACCCTTCGCTGGCACAGAAACCCCTCGCTGGCACAGAAACCCTTCGCTGGCACAGGAACCCCTCGCTGGCACAGGAACCCCTCGCTGGCACAGAAACCTCTCGCTGACACAGGAACCCCTCGCTGGCACAGGGACCCCTCGCTGACACAGGAACCCCTCGCTGGCACAGGAACCCCTCGCTGGCACAGGAACCCCTCGCTGGGACAGAAACCCCTCGCTGGCACAGAAACCCCTCGCTGGCACAGGAACCCCTCGCTGGCACAGAAACCCCTCGCTGGCACAGGAACCCCTCGCTGGCACAGGAACCCCTCGCTGGGACAGAAACCCCTCGCTGGCACAGGAACCCCTCGCTGACACAGGAACCCCTCGCTGGCACAGAAACCCCTCGCTGACACAGGAACCCCTCGCTGACACAGGAACCCCTCGCTGGCACAGAAACCCCTCGCTGACACAGAAACCCCTCGCTGACACAGGAACCCCTCGCTGACACAGGAACCCCTCGCTGGCACAGAAACCCCTCGCTGGCACAGGAACCCCTCGCTGGCACAGGAACCCCTCGCTGGCACAGGAACCCCTCGCTGGCACAGGAACCCCTCGCTGGGACAGGGACCCCTCGCTGGGACAGAAACCCCTCGCTGGCACAGGAACCCCTCGCTGGCACAGGAACCCCTCGCTGGCACAGGAACCCCTCGCTGGCACGGGAACCCCTCGCTGGCACAGCAACCCCTCGCTGGCACAGCAACCCGTCGCTGGCACAGGAACCCCTCGCTGGCACAGGAACCCCTCGCTGGCACAGGAACCCCTCGCTGGCACGGGAACCCCTCGCTGGCACAGCAACCCCTCGCTGGCACAGCAACCCCTCGCTGGCACAGGAACCCCTCGCTGGCACAGGAACCCCTCGCTGGCACAGGAACCCCTCGCTGGGACAGGGACCCCTCGCTGACACAGGAACCCCTCGCTGGGACAGGGACCCCTCGCTGGCACAGGGACCCCTCGCTGGCACAGAAACCCCTCGCTGGCACAGAAACCCCTCGCTGGCACAGGAACCCCTCGCTGGCACAGGAACCCCTCGCTGGCACGGGAACCCCTCGCTGGCACAGGAACCCCTCGCTGGCACAGAAACCCCTCGCTGGCACAGGAACCCCTCGCTGGCACAGGGACCCCTCGCTGGCACAGGAACCCCTCGCTGGGACGGGAACCCCTCGCTGGCACAGGAACCCCTCGCTGGCACAGGAACCCCTCGCTGGCACAGGAACCCCTCGCTGGCACAGAAACCCCTCGCTGGCACAGGAACCCCTCGCTGGCACAGAAACCCCTCGCTGGGACGGGAACCCCTCGCTGGCACGGGAACCCCTCGCTGGCACAGGGACCCCTCGCTGGCACAGGAACCCCTCGCTGGGACGGGAACCCCTCGCTGGCACAGGAACCCCTCGCTGGCACAGGAACCCCTCGCTGGCACAGGAACCCCTCGCTGGCACAGAAACCCCTCGCTGGCACAGAAACCCCTCGCTGGCACAGGAACCCCTCGCTGGCACGGGAACCCCTCGCTGGCACAGGAACCCCTCACTGGGACGGGAACCCCTCGCTGGCACAGAAACCCCTCGCTGGCACAGGAACCCCTCGCTGGCACAGGAACCCCTCGCTGACACAGAAACCCCTCGCTGGCACAGAAGCCCCTCTCAGGCACAGGAACCCCCCGCTGGCACAGGAACCCCTCGCTGGCACAGGAACCCCTCGCTGGCACAGGGACCCCTCGCTGGCACGGGAACCCCTCGCTGGGACAGGGACCCCTCGCTGGCACAGGAACCCCTCGCTGGCACAGAAACCCCTCGCTGGCACAGGAACCCCTCGCTGGCACAGGAACCCCTCGCTGGGACAGAAACCCCTCGCTGGCACAGGAACCCCTCGCTGGGACAGGGACCCCTCGCTGGCACAGAAACCCCTCGCTGGGACAGGGACCCCTCGCTGGCACAGAAACCCCTCGCTGGGACAGGGACCCCTCGCTGGCACAGGGACCCCTCGCTGGCACAGAAACCCCTCGCTGGCACAGAAACCCCTCGCTGGCACAGGGACCCCTCGCTGGCACGGGAACCCCTCGCTGGCACAGGGACCCCTCGCTGGCACAGAAACCCCTCGCTGGCACGGGAACCCCTCGCTGGCACAGAAACCCCTCGCTGGCACAGGGACCCCTCGCTGGCACGGGAACCCCTCGCTGGCACAGGAACCCCTCGCTGGCACAGAAACCCCTCGCTGGCACAGGAACCCCTCGCTGGCACAGAAACCCCTCGCTGGCACAGGAACCCCTCGCTGACACAGGAACCCCTCGCTGGCACAGGAACCCCTCGCTGACACAGGAACCCCTCGCTGGCACAGGAACCCCTCGCTGGGACGGGAACCCCTCGCTGGCACAGGAACCCCTCGCTGGCACAGGAACCCCTCGCTGGCACAGGAACCCCTCGCTGGCACGGGAACCCCTCGCTGGGACGGGAACCCCTCGCTGGCACAGAAACCCCTCGCTGGCACAGAAGCCCCTCTCAGGCACAGGAACCCCCCGCTGGCACAGGAACCCCTCGCTGGCACAGGAACCCCTCGCTGGCACAGGGACCCCTCGCTGGCACGGGAACCCCTCGCTGGGACAGGGACCCCTCGCTGGCACAGGAACCCCTCGCTGGCACAGAAACCCCTCGCTGGCACAGGAACCCCTCGCTGGCACAGAAACCCCTCGCTGGCACAGGAACCCCTCGCTGGCACAGAAACCCCTCGCTGGCACGGGAACCCCTCGCTGGCACAGAAACCCCTCGCTGGCACAGGAACCCCTCGCTGGCACAGGGACCCCTCGCTGGCACAGGAACCCCTCGCTGGCACAGAAACCCCTCGCTGGGACGGGAACCCCTCGCTGGCACGGGAACCCCTCGCTGGCACAGAAACCCCTCGCTGACACAGGAACCCCTCGCTGGCACAGGAACCCCTCGCTGGCACGGAAACCCCTCGCTGGCACAGGAACCCCTCGCTGGCACAGAAACCCCTCGCTGGCACAGGGACCCCTCGCTGGGACGGGAACCCCTCGCTGGGACAGGGACCCCTCGCTGGCACAGGAGCCCCTCGCTGGCACAGGAACCCCTCGCTGGGACAGGGACCCCTCGCTGGCACAGAAACCCCTCGCTGGCACAGAAACCCCTCGCTGGCACAGGAACCCCTCGCTGGCACAGAAACCCCTCGCTGGCACAGAAACCCCTCGCTGGCACAGAAACCCCTCGCTGGCACGGGAACCCCTCGCTGGCACAGAAACCCCTCGCTGGCACAGGAACCCCTCGCTGGCACAGGAACCCCTCGCTGGCACAGGAACCTCTCGCTGGCACAGGAACCCCTCGCTGGCACAGGGACCCCTCGTTGGCACAGAAACCCCTCGCTGGCACGGGAACCCCTCGCTGACACAGGAACCCCTCGCTGGGACGGAACCCCTCGCTGGCACAGAAACCCCCTCCCTGGCACAGGAACCCCTCGCTGGCACAGGAACCCCTCCCTGGCACAGAAACCCCTCGCTGGCACAGGAACCCCTCGCTGGCACAGGAACCCCTCGCTGGCACAGGAACCCCTCGCTGGGACAGGGACCCCTCGCTGGCACAGAAACCCCTCGCTGGCACAGAAACCCCTCGCTGGCACAGAAACCCCTCGCTGGCACAGGAACCCCTCGCTGGCACGGGAACCCCTCGCTGGCACAGGAAACCCCTCGCTGGCACAGAAACCCCTCGCTGGCACAGGAACCCCTCGCTGACACAGGGACCCCTCGCTGGCACAGGAACCCCTCGCTGGCACAGAAACCCCTCGCTGGGACGGGAACCCCTCGCTGGCACAGAAACCCCTCGCTGGGACAGGGACCCCTCGCTGGCACAGAAACCCCTCGCTGGCACAGGAACCCCTCGCTGGGACGGGAACCCCTCGCTGGCACAGGGACCCCTCGCTGGGACAGAAACCCCTCGCTGGGACAGGAACCCCTCGCTGGCACAGGAACCCCTCGCTGGCACAGAACCCCTCGCTGGCACAGGAACCCCTCGCTGGCACAGGAACCCCTCGCTGGCACAGGGACCCCTCGCTGGCACAGGGACCCCTCGCTGGCACAGGAACCCCTCGCTGACACAGGAACCCCTCGCTGGCACGGGAACCCCTCGCTGGCACAGGAACCCCTCGCTGGCACAGGAGCCCCTCGCTGGCACAGGAACCCCTCGCTGGCACAGAAGCCCCTCGCTGGCACAGGAACCCCTCGCTGGCACGGGAACCCCTCGCTGACACAGGAACCCCTCGCTGGCACGGGAACCCCTCGCTGGCACAGGGACCCCTCGCTGGCACAGAAGCCCCTCGCTGGCACAGGAACCCCTCGCTGGCACAGGAACCCCTCGCTGGCACAGGAACCCCTCGCTGGCACAGGAACCCCTCGCTGGCACAGGGACCCCTCGCTGGGACAGGGACCCCTCGCTGGGACAGGGACCCCTCGCTGGGACAGGAACCCCTCGCTGGCACAGGAACCCCTCGCTGGCACAGGAACCCCTCGCTGGCACAGAAACCCCTCGCTGGCACAGGAACCCCTCGCTGGCACAGAAACCCCTCGCTGGCACAGAAACCCCTCGCTGACACAGAAACCCCTCGCTGGGACAGGAACCCCTCGCTGGCACAGGAACCCCTCGCTGACACAGGAACCCCTCGCTGGCACAGGAACCCCTCGCTGGCACAGGAACCCCTCGCTGGCACAGGAACCCCTCGCTGACACAGGAACCCCTCGCTGGCACAGGAACCCCTCGCTGGCACAGGAACCCCTCGCTGGGACAGGAACCCCTCGCTGGCACAGGAACCCCTCGCTGGCACAGGAACCCCTCGCTGGCACAGGAACCCCTCGCTGGCACAGGAACCCCTCGCTGGCACAGAAACCCCTCGCTGGCACAGGAACCCCTCGCTGGGACGGGAACCCCTCGCTGGCACAGGAACCCCTCGCTGGCACAGGAACCCCTCGCTGGCACAGGAACCCCTCGCTGGCACAGAAACCCCTCGCTGTCCTGTGGGGGGGGGGGGGGGGGGGGGTTTCCAGCAGAATGTTCAGTACTGAGGGAGTGCCGCACTGTCAGAGGGTCAGTACTGAGGGAGTGCTGCACTGTCAGAGGGTCAGTACTGAGGGTGTGCTGCACTGTCAGAGGGTCAGTACTGAGGGAGTGCCGCACTGTCAGAGGGTCAGTACTGAGGGAGTGCTGCACTGTCAGAGGGTCAGTACTGATGGAGTGCCGCACTGTCAGAGGGTCAGTACTGAGGGAGTGCTGCACTGTCAGAGGGTCAGTACTGAGGGAGTGCTGCCCTGTCAGAGGGTCGGTACTGAGGGAGGTCAGAGGGTCAGTACTGAGGGAGTGCCGCACTGTCAGAGGGTCAGTACTGAGGGAGTGCTGCACTGTCAGAGGGTCAGTACTGAGGGAGTGCCGCACTGTCAGAGGGTCAGTACTGAGGGAGTGCTGCACTGTCAGAGGGTCAGTACTGAGGGAGTGCTGCACTGTCAGAGGGTCAGTACTGAGGGAGTGCCGCACTGTCAGAGGGTCAGTACTGAGGGAGCGCTGCACTGTCAGAGGGTCAGTACTGAGGGAGTGCTGCACTGTCAGAGGGTCAGTACTGAGGGAGTGCTGCACTGTCAGAGGGTCAGTACTGAGGGAATGCTGCACTGTCAGAGGGTCAGTACTGAGGGAGTGCCGCACTGTCAGAGGGTCAGTACTGAGGGAATGCAGCACTGTCAGAGGGTCAGTACTGAGGGAGTGCAGCACTGTCAGAGGGTCAGTACTGAGGGAATGCAGCACTGTCAGAGGGTCAGTACTGAGGGAGTGCCGCACTGTCAGAGGGTCAGTACTGAGGGAGTGCTGCACTGTCAGAGGGTCAGTACTGAGGGAGTGCCGCACTGTCAGAGGGTCAGTACTGAGGGAGTGCTGCACTGTCAGAGGGTCAGTACTGAGGGAGTGCCGCACTGTCAGAGGGTCAGTACTGAGGGAGTGCCGCACTGTCAGAGGGTCAGTACTGAGGGAGTGCTGCACTGTCAGAGGGTCAGTACTGAGGGAGTGCCGCAATGTCAGAGGGTCAGTACTGAGGGAGTGCTGCACTGTCAGAGGGTCAGTACTGAGGGAGTGCCGCACTGTCAGAGGGTCAGTACTGAAAGAGTGCTGCACTGTTCAGAGAGTCAGTACTGAGGGAGGTGCCGCACTGTCAGAGGGTCAGTACTGAGGGACCTGCTCCACTGTCAGAGGGTCGTAACTGAGGGAGTGCCGCACTGTCAGAGGGTCATTACTGAGGGAGTGCTGCACTCTCAGAGGGGTCAGTACTGAGGGAGTGCTGCACTCTAGAGGGTCAGTACTGAGGGAGTGCCGCACTGTCAGAGGGTCAGTACTGAGGGAGTGCCGCACTGTCAGAGTTCTATGCAGCTGCAGCATGATTTGCAAGTTTTTACATTCAAAGCCCGGCCATGTCATAGGCAAGGGACTGAAAAATCAAATTGAGGAAATCCAGAGAGTCGCAATCTTGAGATAAAAGAATGGAAAGTTTCTCTGTGGGTTACGAAGCAGGGCAGAGTCACCCGTCTAAACCACAACTTTCCTTCACACAGATAGAATCAGATGATTCACTTTGTGCGGTCGCTCCAGGTTCTGTTTACTGGAGTAAGAGATCCTGATTTATGCGGTCCTGTGATTGTCCGCTCACACTCAGAGAATTCAGGGGTTTGTGATTTATAAATGAAAATCGCTATAGTCACGAGTAGGCTTCAATGAAGT